>NC_091699.1:75447600-75645100 GCF_041296265.1 Equus caballus | reverse complement strand
GGGACAAACACAAAACTGACTATATGGTAAATGTTCACTCTCTACTGGATTAACAGACTGAGCACAAATATAACCTTGGGGCATCAAATTTGGAACAAAATACAGACGGAGAGGTTAGAAAGCACAGGGAACAGTGTCATGTGTTCCTACTGCTATTTAAAAAATTCTTCACAGTCACTGTTAAAAGGTTATCAAAAGCCAAAAGCCAAAGCTGTATGAACTGCCATTCCTTGTCTTTAAAACTATTGTTCGTGAAACTATGAGATTATATTTTCCACATATCAAACTGGCAAAAATCCAAAAGTGTGACAACACATACTAGTAGTAATACTCGGAGAGAGCAGCTCTTCTTCCACATGTTGCTCATAAGATACACGCTAGGGAAGGGGAATTTGGCACTATTTAACAAAACTACAAGTGCATTTTCTCTTGATCCAAAACATCCACATTGGAAATTAAGTTTCACAAATATACTAGCACATATACATATATGTACGTGTCCACAATCTCCAAAAACTAAAAGCAATTTCCTAACTTTGACATAAAGTCGTTCGGCAACAAAATTTGACTTGAACTAATATGAAGCTATTTATAGTCTTTACTTAGCCAACTGTGTGATAATCATACATTTTCCATCAGAAACAGTAACTTGTTTACCTGGTGCTGCCTCCATTAGAAATGCTCTGTAATTTTGGCACATGCATCACATTAACAATTCTAAAATCCAAAAAACTCTGAATTCCAAAACATATACAGTTCTCCCATGGATTTCAGATAAGGGATTGAGGATCTGTGCAAACTTATTCATTATAATCTTACTTATTCACTACAATATTTATTTATAAAAGCAAAGTGCTGGAAACAACCCAAGTGTTCAACAATAGGGGACTGGTTAAAACACCTATGGACAACTGCTCTTTCATGCCTTTAAATCCTATCACATCTATGCACTACACACTCAGCCTACCATGTGAGTAGAACATCTTTTGTTTGTATGGCATATGCTATTTTTATAGGCAACTTTCACCTCACCCATCTCTTAAAAAAGGCATATAAAGACATATCAGATAGGATCCCAACTCTACAGAAGCATAAATATATTGGATGAGAAAAGA
Source organism: Equus caballus (assembly GCF_041296265.1). Classification (NCBI taxonomy): domain Eukaryota; kingdom Metazoa; phylum Chordata; class Mammalia; order Perissodactyla; family Equidae; genus Equus; species Equus caballus. The sequence goes on along the minus strand of NC_091699.1, from coordinate 75,643,985 downwards.
CTGCAAGAAATAACCTAAGATTTAAATAACGGCTCAAGGTCTCTATAAAGAGGTTATCAGTCAATACAAGAATTCCTTAACCAAAGCCCATTATTTACCATTTCACTAATCCATTCTTTTAAAAGGAACTCACCTGGAAACATCTTTTGAAAAGAATGTTAGCTCATGGAGGAGTAATTTGGGAAGCTTTAGTCAGAGTTCCACAGGTGGCTCATAGCTAATGTAATCAAAAGGGAATCTCTCATGGGCTGGAGCTAGCTAGTATGTATACTAAAAGAACAGTGAGAAGGTTAAAAAAAAAAAAAAAAAAACCCGGAATGTAGGCAGGATCTTTTATCTAAAAGACTTAGTTTGAACATATTCTGATTCTGGATGAAGAGAACCACAAAGATCCAACTATTCTTTTGGTCTCTTTTCTTACGTAATACTCAACACATTCTAGAAAATCAACAAAGGTTGCTGACAAATGAATACATAGGTTCTTTATTCTCTCCCATCATAGCGCACTTTTCTGCACCTGGGTGCTGAGTAAAAGCTTCACCCAAATGGGATCTGAGCTAGATCCTAAAGAATATGTAGGATTTAGATGTTAGAAAATATATCAACTATCTCCATAAAATCTTCCCACGCTAGCATCATTGACCCTTTTCTTATAAATAACAAAGCCCTTCAATTTTTCTTTTTACTTCCAATATTTAACAGTTGTGTTTTTCTTTACCCACACAAGTTGATAATGAAAGCATTAAGTTGAACCATATGAAATTATTGATATTTAATAGCTTTTTGTCTACTAATAAAGCAATTTCCAATGGTTTAAAATTCATTTCCATTACTTGTATTTTCATCATCATCTTCTCTTCATATCTAGTCACTGTCTAACTCAAGCTCTCCCTATTGCTTACCATGACATTACAAAAACTACTGAGTGTGCCTCCACAGCTCTTTCTTCCCCTCTCAATACCATCTTATACACTAATACCAGAATAAAATCCATGAGCACAGGCTTTGATCATGACATGCCTTACTGCATACCTTTCTCTCTCATCCCTGAAAGCTTATTAGAATGCAGCTGATGATAGTGACATTTTTAAAGGATAATCTTAAATCAGCTCTAATTTATCAAAAGGGTAACATCTTCAAATTTGATAATTTAATTATTTTTATTAACTAACTACTTTGGAAATCATTTCATAAATGATTATTAAAGACTACAAACTTAAGAGCAGGAAGTGACCGTTATTAACTGCCCTTAAAACAATAATTTACATACAAAAGAGAATTACACTCACGGACCATTTCTATTTTTGTGGTAAGTACAAAAAATAGGAATAGAAGGAAGGAAAAACAAGCAGAAGAAACATTTAAGACATTGGCAAATACATATGTTGGAAAAGTAAAAAGTGCAGGAAAAGTGAAAGCAAATTTAAATTTTTATACTGCTACAAAATGTATGTCACATAACTTAAAGTACCTTCCTCGACACAAAATAAAAATAAAAAATAAGAACTGCTTAACATGAGTGAAAAGTATGTTATGCGTTAATAAATGTTTCAGTCATTAGTCAAAGAGCAGGTATTGATTCTAACAATTCACTGGTAACAGAACTAGATAAAAGCACGTAAATAAAAATTAATCACAGTAAAATTAAGAAATTTCCCATGAACAATTTTTAAAACAAGATAACTATGAAACTTGTAAATTTGGGAAAAGAACAGAGTGGTGGGTCCTCTTTTCTCAGAGTTACTTTGACACATAACAGCTTAAATGAATTAACATTTCCATCTGGATGTAATTATTTGATGAGGTAAGTTTGTGTGTACATCGCCGTGCTAAATAAAAATATATAAAGTTTAACACTATGCTTTGCTGCTAACAAGCATTAAAATGGAAATATATTTTGCTTGCTTTCATGGCAACTTCCATTGGTAGTCACCTTCCGGCATTTTTTTGTATCTGAGCACAAGTGACAGCCATAGAAAGAGGAAAGAAATTAAAAGATAACATTTTATAATTTGTCAAGTCATAAATGTCAGAAATTTAAGTAAGACAGACAGGATACAGATGCAGAGAAAGACACAACCACATACTAAAACAAAAGAGAGTCATCTCGAATTCCTAAGAATGGGGCAGTCCTGCCTTCCCAATTACCCAACACGATGTTATAAAACCATTAGAAATTCCCATGATATAAATTTTTCTCTCTTGTGGATTAGAGTAACCCGTGTATACGGTTATAAAAGCTATTCAAAAACAAAATTCAACTGAGTAAGTTTTAAAAATTTACTGGCTTTATTCAATGAATATGAATCAGACAGCATCTAATCTAGCAGATTAGGTGTACCTAGGAGTGGTACAAATGAAAGACTTTTTTTAGGCAAAAGGAAACAGGAATGAGGAAGTTATAGTGGGCAAAAAAGGAACTGGTCATGGCAAGGTCACTTTCCTCTAGGGACAGCAAGAGTCTATCAGGCAGATTACCTAACTAGTGCTGATTAGTAAAAAAAATTCCATTTCTGGGAAAGCTGAAGCAACTGCATTTTGGGTCTGTTGTCTTGTATTTTTATTGTTGTTTGCAGGGAAAGATTCACCCAGAGCTAACATCTGTTGCCAATCTTCCTTTTTTTCCTCCCCAAAGCCCCACTGCATGGTTGTATATCCTAGCTGTAAATTCTTCTAGCTCTTCTATGTGAGCCACCGCCACAGCATGGCAACTGACAGACAGGTGCTGTGGTTCCGTGACTGGGGAAACAAACCTAGGCCACCAAAGTGGTGAGAATGCCAAACTTTAACCACTAGGCCATCTGGGCTGGCTCTGTTGTCTTGTTTTTAACACATTTAAATTCTTCTCTCTACCTGTAAACATATTAGCAGATTAGACAATTTTCAAGAACCCTTGTTTGCTAAAATTCTATTTTATAATACCTTAACAAATCAATAAAATTATGACTTTATAGAAAAGAAAGTCAACTCTAACACTGAATCTTTAATAAAATGAAAATCCAGTTCCCAAAACCTCAGAGGATTTGCTTTTAGAATGATTTTAACAATTGATTTGTTTATTTAAATTGCAGTTTGAGTTTATGGAAAAAGGGAAGCTTAATGGAAAACACAAACTAATAGGTTGTACAATATAAAATTATCACTTGAAATTACAATCTAATAATAATAATGGCCAAGACTATCTGAACAGCTTTTAGGAAAAACCACTGATTTAATGGCATATAGTCAATATCAAATGGACTTCTCTTTTAAAAGCTTTCAATAATCATACACAACAGACCAAAAAGATTTGCATGGGAAATGGATTTTAATGTGGTCAAAAATTAATGGTCAGGAGCAGGGCTGAATTCATGGAGTAATATATAGGGATTTAAAAATAAAAATAGTCCCATAAGATATTATTAGTTATGAGCATTAGATTGAATAGAAATGAGGAAGACAAGGAAGAAGAGGGTACTTCTCAGCTAGGAGTTGTCAAACTTATTCTGTAAAGGGCCAGACAGTAAATATTTTGGGCTTTGTAGGCCAGTCGCTGTCTTAACTACTCTACTCTACTGTAAATGAATGAGCATGGCTGTGTTACAACAAAACTTTATTTACAGACATTGAAATTTAAATTTCAAATAAATGTTCATGTTTCATGAAATATCATTCTTCTTTCGAATTTTTTAAACATTTAAACTGTAAAAACCATTCTTGGTTTGAGGGTTATACAAAAATAGATGGCAGGACAGACTTGGCCCATGAACTAGACTTAAGTCAACCCCTATTCTAAGTCATACGCTTAATCCCACTGTCATCACTTAATCACAAAATAGAAACTAGACTCTTTTTAACGCCCTCATTTTCTACATCTACTTCCTAAACATTTGAGGATCTATCTCTCACTTTCTATCATCAATGTCTTAATTCAGAGTCATCATTTCTCACTTGCATAACGGCCAAAAAAAAAACTTTTAAAACACTCTATGTGATATTGCTGTCTCCAGTGATGGTCACATCTCCAATCCATCCTAAAAGACCATTACTAGAGTAATCTTCCTAAAATGCAAGGCTACTCCCATAATTTGGTTAATGAGGTAGAGAAACATAAATAATACAGACCATTTGAAGAACATATTAATAAATTTGATTTAATATTTAAATATAAAACATTTAAATCACAAGCAAAAGAAAAAGTTCTTTACAAATGCCAACAGACCATATGCAAAGTTGCACATATAAGAGGAGACAAAGATAATCCTAATACACTGTGAAAATGCAGAGTCTACATTGGTTGACCACAATACAAACCTAGAATTTTTTTTTTTTGAGGAAAATTAGCCCTGAGCTAACATCTAACGCCAATCCTCCTCTTTTTGCTGAGGAAGATCAGCTCTCAGCTAACATCCATGCCCATCTTCTTCTACTTTATATATGGGACACCTGATATAGCATGGATTGACGAGCAGGGTGTAGGTCCACACCCAGGATCGAACCAGTGAACCCCAGGCCAGCAAAGAGGAATGTGTGAACTTAACTGCTATGCCACTGGGGTGGCCCTTAACCTAGAAATTTTTAATGCCAACAAATTCTTGTTAGGAAATCAGAAATTGAAACAAATTTCACTTCTAGATAGCTTATACGACAACAACAACAAAAACTGTATAATAAAATAATGAGTTAATGGAGCGAGGCTTTGAGCATTAACAATTGCCAACATTTAAAATGACAAAAAGATATTATGTGGCTCCTGATGAAAGGACATAACAGTACCTATATTCTTGCCTAAGATTAAGCCCAAATCCAATCAAGCTCTGATGCTACCTGCCAATTTGGAGAAAACATAGAAGAAAATGTTTAATTGCACCATGAGTATGAAATCAGCAAAATCCAGATTGCAGTGAACCCTACAGGTCAAACAGCCAAGGTTCTTCATTAGATTCAGTAAAGAAAAGAAAAAGTTGGAGGTAGCAACTATAGATTAAGAAAAACATAAAAGGCAAAAATGGTTTTTAAAAATGGGCAACACTAAACACAGTGTCTTGAGATGCACACTTAGATGATAAAACAACAAAGAAAATCAAATAAGTTATTCTGAAAGTCAGAAGAATGGTTAATTCTAGAGGGAGAAAGGGTTCTGTAATTGGCATAAAGCACATGGAAGGGCTTCTGCAGAGGGTGGCAAAGCTCTATATCTTGACCTGGGTATAATTACAAGTATGTTCATCTTATAATAATTTACCAAGATAGATATTTGGTTCTTTTAAATTTTCTGTAACTGTATTCTATTTTACGATAAGGTTAAAAACAAATTAAATAAAGCAAAAAAAAAAAACCCCAAAAAGCTAATGTTAGCAACAAGAAAGAGAATGTAATACCAGACCTAAATAAGTTTTTTAAAATAAATGAGGGGAAAAAAGAATATTATCTACAACTTTATGCCAATAAATTTGAAGATCTAAATGAAATAAGAAAGAAAATTAATGAAATGGATAATTTTCTAAGAAAATACAAACTTCCACAATCAGTTCAATAAGCTGCAAACAATCTGAATACACCAATAATTTTAGAAGATAGCAGAAACATAGTCAAAGATTTTCCTCCATCACAATGCCCTTCACTCCCAACCAAAGGCACCTCAATTATAGTATGGGCAAATTTTAACAAACCTTCAAGGAATTAAAAATTCCTATTATGTTTAAACTGTTCCATAACAAGAGAGAAAGGAAAAAGTGTCCCAATTCACTTTATGTTAGCATGACTAACACCAAAGCATGACAAAGAGAGCGCAAGAACAATGATCTCACAATATTTCCAGAAAGGCAAGGGCAATGTAGTATTAGAAAATCTATTAACTGCACAAGTAAGCTAAAGGAGAAAAAGACCATAATATTATTTAATTGAATGCAGCAAACCTTTGATAAAATTTAACACTCATTTCTAATTAAAAAATAAGCAAGTAAAAAATAAAATGTCATTCCTCAATAGAGCATTTATTAGGATAGAGAAAAAACACAAACAGCAGACATAATGGTAAAACATAAATGCATTTCTCTTAACAGTCAGAAACAGTCAAGGATATTGGCTTTTATTCAACATTGTTAGGGAGACTTGAGCCAACCCAATCAGTCAAGTAAGAGAAACAAGAAGCATAAACTTTCAAAGGAAAACAAAATTATAATTTGCAGCTATCACTATCCATCTACAAAAGCATGAGATAATCAATTGAAAAGAATTTTTTTTAATTTATAAAATGCATAAGACTGTATGACTTAAAAAAAAAAAAAAGAAAGCTTTCCTATATACCAAAAACTGCTCAAAATTCAATAAATATCTGAGTATTGTGCCATGGACTGTGCCAAACACTAGACAAACCAAAAAGAACCATAAGGGAAATATTCCAGCACAACAGCAACAACAAGCTTAGTGCACTCTGAAAAAACCAGGTGGAGAAAAGTGTGAATCGTATGAAGGACTTAAACAGCATTTGATTATACCAAGATGTACAACACGTTCCTGGATGGGAAGACTCATTATTGGGAAGATACATATTCTCCTCAAAGTAATCGGTACTTCTAATGCAATTCTAATAGAAACTCCAAAGGGACTGTGAGGACAGAAAGTGGCAGGCTTAACAAACAGATTCTGAAGTCAATCTAGATCGTCTGAGAATACCTATAATTTTTTAAACAATAATAATATGAAGGGAATAGCCTTGTAAGGTGGAAAAGCAACAAATCATATATTTATGTATGATTTGTGTAAAGAGAAACAAATAGATCAACAGATTAAAACTAAGTGTAGGGGGCTGGCCCCGTGGCCGAGTGGTTAAGTTCGCGCACTCCGCTGCAGGCGGCCCAGTGTTTCGTCAGTTCGAATCCTGGGCGCAGACATGGCACTGCTCATCAAACCACGCTGAGGCAGCGTCCCACATGCCACAACTAGAAGGACCCACAACGAAGAATATACAACTATGTACCAGGGGGCTTTGGGGAGAAAAATGAAAAAAAAAATAATAAAATCTTAAAAAAAAAAAACCTAAGTCTAAAACAGATCCATACCTATATCAAAATTTGGGATATTGATGGATTAGATACGATGAGTAAGAGTTTCCTGGTTGTACAACTAGGTAGAAAGATATTACTGATGGAAACTGGGGAAACTATATGGAGAACAACCAAACGAAAAGAATAAATTTAATTTTAGACTTGTCGAATTTCAAGAATTCTCATGGAATCCAAGTAGAGAAACATTAGTAGGAAGTTAAATATATGGGTCTAGAAGTCCTAACAGTGAACTAGGCTGGAGCTGTCAACTTGGGAGTCATCACACAAAGTTGGTAACTGAAGTCATGGACACGGACAAGATTGGCAAGAGGAAGGTATAGTGAGAGGAGAAAAGCACCGGATCTTGAGGAAGACAAACACTTAAAAACTAGGTAGACAAAAATGAGCTAAAAGAGATGTAGTAATCAGAAAATAGGAAAACCAGAAACATGTGATATCATAGAAGCAAGGGCAAAAATGTGTTTTAAAATGGAGAAAAGTCCAAATTAAGGCCTGAAAACATCCACTGGAATTATCAAGTACATTCTGCATAGCATAAAGCTTTTTTTTAGAAGGAGATCCACAACGTGAAGAATTCAAGTAAAGAATCCATAGTTCAAGTGTCTTTGGAAAGGCTTTATGTAGACAAAATTTTGAAAAAGAGAGGAAAAAGACACGAAGGCATAAAAAAGTGTAGGGGTAGGGGGAGTCTGGAAGGACACATACAACTAAGAAACAATGGTCAACACTGGGAAAAGAATTACAGGTAGTTTTTAACTTTATATATTCCTGTACTGTTGGCTATTCTCACCAAAAACACGGAGTACTTGTATCTTAGCAAAAAACAAAGACAGCTTGAGGCCTGCCCTGTGGCTGAGTGGTTGGGTTTGAGCGCTCCGATTTGGCAGCCCAGAGTTTTGCTGGTTCAGATCCTGGGTGTGGATATGGCACCAATCATCAATCCATGCTGACTGAGGCGGCGTCCCACATGCCACAACTAGAAGGACCCACACCTAAAATATACAACTATGTACTGGGGGACCTTGGAGAGAAAGGAAAAAAAAGAAGAAGATTGGCAACAGATGTTAGCTCAGGTGCCAATCTTTAAAAAAAAATAAAATAAAGACAGCTTATTTGGGGGGGGAGGGAGGAAATGGAGGAAAAAAATGACCTCCCCAGACATTTCCTTTGTAAGAAAAAACTTAATAATTATTTAAAAGTTAAAAAAAATTTCACAGGGGCCCCACAAAGATCCAGTGCATTCTAACTCTTTAATTATAGCCATAATCCTATAAAGTAAACTATTTTTATCAATTTTTTTAGCCAGCATTCATTAAACATCTATTATCAATCACTGACTGTGCTAAAAACACTGGAGTAAAAATATAAATAAGATACTACCCTTAAGCTGCCGGATCTGACAGTGTAATAGAGAACAGACATGTAAACAAATAATTATAATTCAACATGACAAGTGCATACACAAAATGCCAAGGAAGGTGTAAGTTAAAATATTTTACGAAAGAAATAAAATTTGATCTGAATCCTGAAGAAAGATTAAATAGGAGTCCCAGTCAAGGTTATCTTATTCAAAAGGAACAGAAAAGCAAAAGCAGAGAGGCATAAACATATGTTTGAGAAGACTGAGTACTTCTAACAAATTTAGAACCTGCATTAACCCATTCTGCCCACCATGCTTCTTGGTTCCCTATGTATGCCCCACTACCACTGATGAGGACCTCATCAAACCATCCCTATCTTAATTACTCAGCAAAATAAACAGTTACCAATTTTTTTCTATGTGCTTTAAAAAAGTTAGCATCCATACATCAAATCATAAGTTCTCAAATCTTGAACATCCTGCTTACAGATTATTTTAATTTTGAACCTATCACATTGCATAACACCCTACTGCTGAGTGAAAAAAAAAAAGAAAAAATAATAAAGCAAGTCAAAAAATCCAACTTGCTTCAAATCAGTATCAAGTAATGAGATTGATTTATCAACTACCACATTTCCTAAATATTTTTCATACACTGTTATTTTTAGGAAAGAAAGAACCTTAATAATTCCAGAAAAGTACTCACTACTGCCATTTTCTTTGGAAAAGTTAAATATATACATGGTTGGCTGTTGAAATAAATGTCCTCTCAAGGAACAAGGCAATGGGCCAGGGGTTGGGTGAATAAACCCCAAAGAAAACCTCATTTCTAAAACAGCGTTTCTATTTTCACTTGCTGTTTCTGTTAAAAATCACCAAATAGTCACTTATTTATTTCCCCCTGATATAAAATATACTACAACATATATATGGTATATTTCACATGCTTTAAAAAAAAAAGTAATTGAGTTATCTCCTCATTTCTTTATAAAGGATAAGTATCTTTTCTTTTATTTTAAAATTAATTAGAAATCAATTAAATTTCTTTCATTTTATTTATAGGTTGCAATTTAGTTATTTTCTTTTTTTGTGTGGAAACTAGTACATGTTACATTTGATAAATTCTGCTGAAAAGCATACACAATGCCATATTTTCACAAAGGGTAGAAATGTTAAAAATCCAACTTTCAAACCAAGGCTATATGTATTCTAAATGAACAATAATTTTTCTCCTTTGATATTCTCTTTAATTACTATAACTATAATGCAGCATCCTTCCTACCTTATAACATTATAGCACAATATTTGAGATCAGTTTTCAAGCACTCAACATCCTAGGGGAAAAAACATGAAACTAAAGCCACATAAAATTGGTAATTCCTGTTACATGAGCATTTTATTCATATTAAGAATCCTGTATTACACATCTATAACAGCCTACTGTGAACAGGTAGAATCATGCACTTAATGTTAAAATACAACTCCACCATAAAGAATTAGTTATGGCACCAAATATTATATATTTCTAAAAAGTGACATGGTTTAAGTAGAGACAAATTAAAACACAAAAACAACATAAAACCAATCAAAAACAAAGCTACTTAGAGAAGGTAACATGGGTAACAGAAGAACACAGTTTTGAAGATCTAATACATATGAGGAGACACCCCTCTGTAGCAAATACTGAAATTAGTAAAAGTGGGTCTGGGCCTTCTGTTTACTTTTTGCTATAAAACACTACCAAAGTTTCTGGGATAAGAACCTTATGAGCTAAGAAACAGTAACCAAATATCCTTTTAAGTTAACGATATTAAGGACTAGTAAATTTCAAACAGTCTATACAAGAGTAAAATTTTAAACCTTCCTTTCTTTCCTCTTCTCCCTCCCCTGTCTGTTTTTCTGTCTCTCTCCACACATACAGGTATATATACATACATACGTGTGATTAATTCATTTTAGGAAACTGAGATGGTAACAAAAAAATAAATAAAATCTTGTATAAACAAACTTAGAAGGCCTTTTTATTTAGTTAGCATTTACTTTTTGACTATGAAAATTATGTAGATCAACTTCACTGGACACTAGGGTCTGCTCTTAGATATTTTGGTAAACAAAGAACCTTGTCTTCTTGTTAAATTCAATAGACAGAAAAGGAACATCTTTGAAATAAATAACAGAATCATTGTAGTATTATTTCTCATACTCTAAATCATTACTATATATATATATAACATTCCCTATACCTACATTTTTACTGAAATAAAATCCTGATTCCCTGACTTTGTCCTAGCAAAATGCACTAAACCTCATACCAATTATACAATTTGACAATACATAGTCCTAAAAAACAAAGAATCTTAAAGTAATCCATTTTGTTTCTAAATAGAATTCACTCATCTCGGTCTTTCCTGTCTTCAATATTTCCACAAAAGAGTAATTACCAAAATTAGCGAAATGTTGCACAGTTCTTATTCGGGAGAATAACCTGACTAAAGCAGACCACTCACTAATAAAGTGCAACTTAATAAATCATGTGGAATCTTATTTTGTTGAAACCCTTACTAACTCCTAGCACCATCTGTTACCATCAAAACTATATGACAAGATATGATATATAATTAATAGGTAAACAACAATCTAATTAAAATGGACAAATACTCCATGTTCCTGCCATTTGGGAGCTCTAATTACAGACTAAATTTTAAGCTTGAATTAAATATTTAAGCTGGAAAATTAACTTTCCTTCTCGAGCCTTGAATACATTAATACAGATATGTGAAGCGACTTCCTGATGGGAACTTAAACATGTAATTTAGTTTCATCAAAGCAGTTACTAATTGTTAAGCAGCAGTACCTTACCATATGTACACAATAGCTATTTAGAGCTGAAAAGGTGGTTCTAAAGCACCCCTCTGCAACCCTTTCCTGACATAAATATAAAATGTATATACAGCACAGCAGTAAATACTACACAGTGAAAATAAATGACTTATAGTCTTCAGCTTCCAATGCTTTCTTAAGACAATTAGAAATTAGTCTAAATAAACAAAATATACCTACACTTGACAAGGTAAAAACCACCCACAAGTATAAAAGGCCAAAAGATATTCAAAAACAAAAAGTATTTAGGTATAAAATTCTTAGATTGTAAAAAATTAAAAAAAAAAAAACCCTGACCTCCTGAATCAAAATAACAAGTTAAGACAGTACACTAACTCTTCTTTTCTTCCCACTTCTTCTCTTCATAGAACATAGCAGCCTATGGTAAAAATGTTCTGGAAAGCATTTAGAAAGATGACAACTTTATTAAAGGTGGACTTTTTCCTACATTTTTCATTCATTTTTAATTTGTGAAGAGTAAGATTTCAGAACAAATGATCCTAACAGGCACCTTTTTAAGAAAATAAATTCTACAAGGATATAAGAAACATTTTTCATTGATATTTTATATTTAGTTAATAGAGAAAATGAGAGAGTGCTAAATGAAAGTGTATATCAGTCTTTTTAAAAATAGGTTATTCTAATTCTTTATAAACATAAACAAATGGCAGGTTAAATATATTAACACAGTTTGGTTATGAAAAGAGAGCACTGTCAAGGGGTTGATAGAAACCAGTGTTGTTTATATATTAAATATTTCTTTGTTAAGCATTAAATAGCATAACTGTTAGGCTATACTAAAAATAACCTGATTTTTATAATTACATAGAAATAGTAGTCTATTGCATTCTTTAACATTCAAGGCCAATGACAAATATATAACACCTGCTTAAATTAAATCTCTTATATTTGAAATTTTGCCAGAATTTAAGTGAACTAAAATTTAAATCATAAAAAGATCTGCATTTAATAATGGAAAGGGACTTTTTGTTTTGTTTTGACAACAGGAAACATATTCACTGTTTTATAATTCATTACTCTTGTTCTAGATTTTTGCTCAAGAATAAGTTTATTGCCTATTTTTTTCTACCAATATTTACTTATATCTGTAAGTTGCCAAAATTTTACTCATGCTTAAATTTTAACTCATGTAAACTACAGAACATTTGACATTCCTAGTATATTAGTGATCCCTAACTATGTGAATATGGGGATACTTTATTAATTTCAACAATACCACAAATCTGGCCTACACACACATAAGTAAATGTACTTTCAGTTTTCACTAACTGACAAAATACACTAATTAACTAACCATGCAGAATTACATGGGTTCAAAGATGCCTCCTCATTCTCCTAAAATTTCATAAGGATTTGTAGCTATAGACTGGCAAATACCTACAGAAAGAAAAGAAGAACACCCTCTGAACAATCCTTTGAGGTGAATGTTTATTTTCATGTTATTGTATATCACACAAAGATTAGCAAATGAAGGACAAATGGTAAATATTACTGAGAGATTAAAAACTCTGTCCTAAAAGACTTGATGGATATACAAAATCTGGCTGATTCCCATTTAAGTAGCATAGTTCTTTCCTGATATTAAATCAGTCAACTGGAAGATAACAGAAGTTCCTCCATAATGCAGGCTAGAAAAGTCTATTCAATTTTATTTAAAATCTGTATGCTGTAAAAGTACATGCCATGGAATTTACTAGGATGACAACTATATAGATATGAAATTCATGACATATTGATCCAACATATTGAACTAGTTTTTAAAACCAATTTATATAAATGATTATAATAGTCTATATTATGTTTAGCCCTGGAGGCATATGGTGGTAAATTTGAATTTAATTTTAAATAAATTTACATAAATATAAAAAGTTCAGTAATTTTTATCCACCCTGCATATGAAACAGAACAAATAAAAAACAACAGGATTGTACTTTATAGATGCACTTGAGGCTGGAGTCCAAACAAATGAGAAATCTAAGTTTATGTCTTAAAAAGAAACAAAAGTATGAGTGACTTTTATTAGAAAAAAAAAGAACGTCATTGATGAAGATAGTACTACTGAATATTAAGCAGTAAATATTTATATATTTATAAATATGTATATAAATATATATATTTAGTAGTAAATATGATTTGCATTGACTATATATTCTAAAAAAACTAATTCAACAAAACACTTCACTCTAACATATGATATACACATATTCGGATGAAATACATTAACTCCACTTCAGAGAACTTACGCATTTTATAACATGAAAATATTTTCAAAGGTCATCAAACTTTCCTTGATAGGTACTAGAAAGTCAGAGATTCCATCCTTCATATAAGGATGGTTCTAACTTCCCATCAGGAGGACACCAGCTCTGATTAACTTAGAGACTATGCCAGAAAACATTACAGGCTCTAAACATAGGGCACAGACATTGTTTGTGTGAGACTAAGCAGTCTTAATAATAAAAATTTGCCCTCAAACTCACCTCATCTTTAGTTCTATCAAATAATTAACTGGCCCATTAACCAAGAAATTCTAAATATATTAAGCAAAAACCAAGATATGGTCCCTAAATTTGGAGTTTACAGTTTCAGTATTATAAGAGGCATTTTCAAACGTCTGTCATTTGCCATTTGCTTTACAGCTATTTTTTAAATTTTTGAAACCTTCCAAAAACTAGATGTTATGCCCATTTTACAGAAGAGAAAACTGTAGCTCAGAGATTAGTTATCTTACTTAAAGTCACACAACTAGAACTCAGACTTCTAGTGCCCAACATTGCTCTGTTTATGACACTATTTTCTCCAACATTTTATGCTGAAAAATTTCAAATATTCAGAAAAGTTGCAAAAATGTTACAGCGAACATTCATATACCCACGACCTAGATTCTATAAATGACATTTTACTATACTTGTTTTATCACTTACCTATCCACCTAATCCATCAGACCACCATTTTTAATGCACTTCAAAGTTGCAGATGCTATGATATTACTTTCTCAACGTTTTACTACAAATATTTCCAATATACAGAAAAGGGGAAAGAATTTTACAGTGAACACCCACCTAGAATCTTCAATTACATTTTAGTATATCTGCTTTATTATTATTTCTATCCATTTGTCCATCCTTGTATCAATCCATCTTCTTATGTTAACTACCTAAAATTATTTGTTGTAACTCCTGATTCCCTTCTGCAAAAGGAGAGCTACTGAAAAGTTGTTTGTATGTATTTAAAACTATCTTACTTTTATTACTTTAAGTTCAAGAAATGTTTGGCTATAAATGCTTTGATAGTTTTTTCACTTCTCTAACTTTTCTAAAGGGTAAAAAGATACAAACAAACCAAACCCTTCAGAAGAGCAGAATTCACTTGTTTCTCTTTTGAGGAAAAAAAAGAAAAATATTTTCTTAGGCTAAGAGAGAAGTTGTTTAAAAATCCATAAAAAAGCAAGTTCTTCGGGAAAAAAACTGCACCCCTTGATAACAACAGATTTAGTCAATTAAGAAACTTGATATACAAGTGGCTCTGAAACTACTTTGCAGAAAAGTTACACTACTAAAACTAAGTAATTATGATACCTTTATACTTTGTCATGGTATTTATGATTGATTCTATGGTGCATATACATAATTGTTATTTTCTGCTGGAAACATTTTATTCCCAATTCACATGATAGGATTTCAAAATATCAGTATTTCCTGGAGTTTGGCTATTAATCTTAAACTAATATAGCACTTTATCATCACAATTCCCTCTATCCTTAAGCTCTCTTACTCCCTCACTCACTGAAACACCTTGTTCTTTGACTCCATTTCAATTCCTCATTCCCCTTCCAGTTTCACTTCTTTCCCTATAAATCGTAGACTATATTAGCTACTATCATAATGAACTCTTACCAATACATTGTCCTCTCTTGCTCCGTGTCTATCAGCTCTACCTTTCCTAAAGACTCTTCGACACTTGCTCAAACTCAGTCATGTTCTCTGACTCTATACTCAGTTTGCTGAAAGCAGAAAAAATAACGGACCAGTAGGAATTCCTTCCACCTTTCACCCAATGGAAACACCCACACCACTGTGGCAGCCAAGAAGGTGCATCACTCAGACAGAAACTGCTTTAAGGACTGCAGTCCACTGACAATTTCCAGCTGTCATACCTTCAAGGATCCATCACAGTGTCATACCAAGGCCATACTCGCCCCCACCAAAGCAAGAGATGTCAGAGGAAGACCATTCCTGCCCAACACAGGGCATCTCTCATGGGCAAAATTTGCTCTGCTCACCCCACCACCCCTCACCACTGGTCTGGCTGAGACTTTCTCAAAGTTGCATTGCTATCTGAGATTCTTCCTCTCCAATCTGTCTTCCTTCCTCTTATCTTATCACAGATGTCAGACCTGCATTACTGTGTGAAGGCTTTCCCTGCTTACTCCTGCTCCCTCTCTCCCTTACCTTCCAAAGGTTGCACCCAACAAATCTCTTAAAACTACCATTTCTATCTTGGCAACTGCTTCCTGGAGGACCTGAACTGTCACATGCACTTTTTTCATATTTCCAGTATTATCAGTGGAAAAAAAAAAAAATTGGTCTCCTCCTATACAAACTAATCCCTCCACCAGCCTTGGCTCCAAATACGTCTCATCTTTTCATATACCTTGCTCCAAACTTAACTGTTTTAACTTGCTTTCCTATATCATCCACCTCTCTCTCCTCCTCCTAACTTTTTTCATCAACATGTAAAAATTTTGAAATCTCTCCTAAATTAAGAACAACAAATTCCTTCAGCCCTGAATTCCCCTCTAACAGCCAGCTCTTCACAGACAATAATCTGAATATTCAATAGGAAATAATGCCTTTCACTGGTAGTCTATAATGCCTTATCTCCCATTTATATATCAACTATCCTGTGAACTGACTTATGTTCCATACCACTCCACTCCAACTGCTTACCAAGGCACATCGGGGATGTCAAATTCAACGAGCATTCTTCAGCACTTCATTTCTAACCCCTCTATATTCAGCACAGTCTCCTTATTGCTGTCTCTTGCTTTGTCTTTAGTCACACCATCAGTTTCCCTCCTTCATCTCCTCAACACATGCCTCTTTTCTCATCCTATGTTTGAGAGTAGTCAATTTGTCCAAGGTCCTCTTCTCATCTCTACCTACAATCCCTGGGCAATCTTACACACCCCTGACAAATATATTTTTTATCTTTGTTTCATCAATGCCTAACACAATGCTTAAAAAATGCTCAGCAAATAATTGCTAGAAAAATTCATTCCAGAGGCCAGACCCATGGCTGAGTGGTTAAGTTCGCGTGCTCTGCTTTGGCAGCCCAGGGTTTTGCCAGTTTGGATCCGGGGTGTGGTATGGCACCGCTCAGCAAGCCATGCTGAGGTAGTGTTCCCCACACAGCAGAGCCAGAAGGATCTACAACAAGAATATACAACTATGTACTGGGGGGCTTTGGGGAGAAGAAGAAGAAAAACAAAAGACTCGCAACAGATATTAGCTGAGGCGCCAACCTTTAAAAAAGAAAAATTCATTCCAAAATTTATGTTAATGATTTCAAGCATACATCTCTTACTGTAACTGATCTCCTATACTTGAGAGAACCATATATTCAACCATCCTCTAAATATCTTTAATCAACAAGATGTCTGAACAGAAGTCTTCCTCTTCCCCTTCAAACTGTTCCTCTTATACTCTCTAAGGAATGACACCACCAACCAACCATCTGCCCAAGCCAGATACCTGCATTTTCTTCTTGACCCACTCACATCCAATTAACTGCTAAATCTGACCAATTCTACCTTCTAAATCGGTTCCTTCTTCTCCCTTACTCCTGACTCTAACTTAATTTAGTGTCTCAACTTTCACCCCGACCTCCTGCAACAGTCTCCTAACTGGTATCCTGACTCTTGAGATGTCCCTTCAATTCACTTATGTGCTTAAATGTCACTTAAGCGCTCTTTCTAAAATTCAAATCTGATCACATCACCCCCTGGCTTAAGTTCCTTCAACAGGTCACAATGCCTAGCATTGCAATCTGAGGCTTTTTCTATCCTGTTTTCCTTCCTAGTCTCTTTTTTTTCTTCAAGAAAAAAAGCCCAAACTCTTAGTATAATCCACAAAACTCTCAGAAAAATCGAGATTTTTATATCTGTAGTCGCAGGTCTCAATTATTACCCAACATGTAAACCCAAACTACTTGCAGTTCCTCAGACACACTTTAGGTTTGCAGTCATTTCTGGGCCACTACAGGCAATACTTCCCTCTGCACAGTATTTTCACTATTTCCTTCACACACAGATCAGCCTACACCTTCTCTGCAAGTCTCTTTGGAACCATCACCCAGCCCCACCTCCAAGCTGGTTTAAGTATCCCTTTCCGGGGGTACACTATACCCCATGCATTACTCTGTCATATCATTCATCACACTAGATGTTAATTTTTTTAACTGCCATTCTCTCTCCTATAAACTGCAAACTCCTAGGGGAAAGAATCATATTTTAACTTTGCTGATCCAACACCAAGAATGCTGTTTTCTAGGTAACTAAGCAAAAAGTTTTGTGGGAAGAAGTAGAAAAAAAAAAAGGAAGGAAGAAAAGATCCTTAGAATCTCAATAAATATGTAAATTACTTTAAAAAATAAATCTAACTCATACTTGCTGGTTCTCACCTTCTCCTCTGTGATGGCAAATTTTATATGTCAATTTGACTAAGCTAAGTGATGCTAAGATAGCTGGTAAAAAATTATTTCTGGATGTGATTGTGAGGATGTCTAAGAAAAGAGACTAGCATCTGAATCAGACTGAGTAAAGAAGATGCCCCCAGCAATGTGGGTAGATATCATCCGATACATTAAGGGCTGGAACAAAAGAAAAAGGCAGAAGAAGGGCAAATTTGCTCTCCCAGCTTGAGCTGAACTATTTGGACTCAGCCCAAGATTTAGACCATCTCTCCCACTCTCCACCCCCTTCACCTCAATTCTCAGGCCTTCAGACTCAGAATGAATTACATCACAGGCTTTCCTGGTTCTTCAGCTTGCAGATGGCAGACTGTGGGATTTCCCGGCCTCCATAACTGCATAAGCCAAAATCTATGTTATTTTTATATCTATATCTATATATCTATCTCCTACCGGTTCTGTTTCTCTGGAGAACTCTAATACAACCTACAATGTAGGATGCCAGGCTCCTGCAAATTGTCCCCTAGAACATTTCTGGGAGTCATCCTGAAGTATCTCACACGTATTCAAGAGAAAGATCAGTCAGATAAGAGTCATCTAACATGGCACATCTATCATTTTGCCCCTCTCTGCACCTCTCTGTGTGGTACTTGAAGTCTGCTGGTTCCATTCCCTCCAAATTAAGCTTAGGTGGGCCTCATCTGTTCCCCCATCCAAGTACTTTTCCTCTGTACTGTTGATTATTGGTCGCTACTGTCACTGGCAGGGCACCACGGCAGCTTCTTCAGCACACACTTCTTCAGCATACCCTCTCAGTGTGCCCTGCTTCCCCTCTGCTCTAACAACTGTTTGTCCAGTAGCACCCAAGGTGCCCCACACCTTTCTAACACTCCCAGCACAGTGCAGTCTGTAAAATGCCAGTTACTCAGTGGACTGTGGCAAAGAAGAGAAAGAATGCCTTTCTACTGTTCTCTCAGTTTACAAAGTACAAAGGCAGTGCTGCTTGCCTCCAGGCATCTTACAGTTATTTCTCCTTATTGTCCTGTTCTAATTTTTTTTCTTACTGCCCACCTATCTTTCTGTCTCCACAGGTCTCTGACACAAAGCCACTAAGGAGTGTAGACCAGAAAACAAAACAGACCCCAGGTTGAATCCAGAAATGCTGCTTCTCTAACAACTGAGACTGTATCACAATAAGGTCTGGCTCCTTATTCTTTATTTTTCTTTAAAAAAATTCACTTTTGCTGCTTCACGTCAAAGACTACTGGCAGGCCAACCCTGCTGGTCACCACATCCCAGATCTAGCTCAACCCCTTCAGTAAACACAAGTGAGGACCACAATGGGAACATGCTACCCAGAAAGTGTTACACACTAAAACAAAAGAACAAAACTATTTAAATATGGGATACCCTTTCTTACTTTATGTTTCTCATACTTAATATACTCCATTAAAAACTTCACATTAAAGTTTCTGAATTATATACACCACTCAAAGTAGCTTTCTCACTCACAAATAAAAGCTTCCCTTTGGGGAACTATTTCACAAATTAACATTTTTATCTGAATTTCAGTGTGATTAGGCCAAAGGTCACACCACCTACCCCACAGCACTTCAGGCAGTAGAAGGGATTCCACCTCTGTCAGCATTCTAAAAGGCACGTCCACACAAACATCAAGGTGGGAAAGAGAGTGAGAGGGCAGGAGCAATAATGCGCCTGGCTGGGAATCACCAGCAAGCTTATCCTTGTGACAGCAGGATTCATTCTTTATGCCATGAGAACATAAGGAAAGAACTATAACTTTTCCTGCAAGTTCCATATTCAATTCAGAATCTACTTTAGAGGGTAATATGTACCAACAAAGTATGAATGTAAATAAGACAAAGAATGAACTAGAGGAGAAAAAATGCAAATTCTCCGAAAATAAAAGCAAATTTTAAACAAAGTGTGCAATGAATATCAACATTACTGGTAGTTTAATTTCATTCAAAAATTGATATACATTTAGAAATTAAATTCCTGGCTTTATAAACATGATGAATAAGCAAATACTTTAGGTTAATATATTTTTCCCATCAAGCACTTTACGAAAGAAATCTTTCCTCAAAGCTCCATTACTAACAAATTCCAAAGTGTTCAGTCACTAAAAATAGAACTCTTTATTTTTCCTCACTTATTTTGATACTTTTAGCCATCTCATAAATCGTGTATTTCTTGGATTTTAACAACATCTCCTCCTAGAATTTTTATATTTTGGTGAAGAAAAAGGAAACACATATATATGTGTTTAAAATTGTATAACTTTAAAATTGATCTTTACAACAAATACATCTCAATCTAAAGAAAAAAGAAACACAGGAGAGGGAGGGGAAAGGGGCTTTCATAGTATGAAGGAATAAAAATGGGCAAGGATTGAGGCAGGATGGTGCAGATTTCAGGTAATTTTAAGCACTGGATAATTTTAATCTAGAAAAAAGATTTCAATTCAGTTATAAATATATTCTTAAAAACAGCACACTATACCTTAGAGAATGTGCACGGTGGCATTTCTGAAACAAGCAACAACAACAGAAAAAAAATAGCCTCTCCTTATGTTGCATTTATTCAATTTGTGGACTACTCCTGCAGGTGGTCCTTAAGACAATATCATAAAAGATTTCTAAAACAAAATGGATAAATATGGCCACTTATTTAAAACTCAGGCAGTTTTTCAAAACCATATTTCTATTCAGAGTGTCCAATTATCTACAAGATATATACAGGCTGCAATACAAGCTATTATGACTGATTGACTTTTTTTAACAAAAATACTAGCACATATATACACAAAATGAATCTTATCTCTCTTCAAAGTATCCATTTTGGGCAACTATAAATCAATTCAACTGAAGAAAATTCAAAAAGAGACATTCCTAAAATACTTTGATTAATGGATTATGTATACATCTTCCCAAGGGGACTACTTTACAGGGAATAACACACCTTTGAATAAATAGGCTCCGACATATTTGTTGAAAAATTCACCTCACTAATTTATAATCACAAGTAATATAGAAAACAAACTGTAAAGGACACAAAGTTCTCCGAATAAGTAAATTTTCATTTGAAATTTACACATTCAAACTAAATCTTTTCTTCCCAACCAAAAGTAAGAAAATGGAAAGTAATAAGGAATAAGAAAAGTATTATAAAGTCAAATAAGGATGAAAGGCTATTATATTAGAGAATTAAGTGACTATTGAGGAAAAAGAAAAAACCCTTCAAGTCTACAGTAAGCATTCTATAACAAACAGCAACAAACACACTGAGGATAGTCTTTAAAGTCTGCACATATAAATTTCTTATGTTTTACAAAGCTTTACTTCCTCTTTTACTTTTAGTTGTAGCATATGCAGAAGTGGTTCCAACTAATAAACAACAGTTCATCAATAAATGTAACTCATCTCGAAATACTACGACTTCTGGAAAAGCAAACTACTGTCAATTATGTTTTTAGCACTTAAAGGAGAGTAATTTTTACTCTAATCCATGCAGTGTTTTGAAATAGCTATAACTAAATACTAACTTGTAACTTGTAATACTGTATCTATGCAGCTGTGGAAACATCCATACATTTAAAAATATTTTTTTTCTTCAATTCATCTTTATCTTAAAAACTCTTCTCACAGTAGTTTTTATTTAAAAAAATGTTTGTAATACAAGGTATACAATTTTACCTTTTGTTGTTTATGTTATGAAAATAGTACAAAACAAATACTTTCAGTACAAAACAAATACTTTGACCACAAACCCTGGGTGTTCAATGCCTTCAATCAAACCACTGCAATTAATATGAAATTCTAAATACAGAATATAATGCCACATAAATAGTATAGCAGCCAAGTCCTGTCTAAGAAGCCATATGTTTTTTCCCATTGTTCAAAAAAAGGAGATGACTTCCCGTCACTTATGTTTCTGATTAGCAAGGTGATTTATGCCACAATCACTAAAAATGCCAGCAAGTGAATGAGAAAATGCATAGTGACTGCACCAGATGTGCACAATAAACAGGAATCCCACTGTAATCTCTGGTACTTAGTTTATATGAAGGTAATGTAGGAAACACTCTTGGATATGGCAAAGTCACTCTTTTTTTACATTTGACTATAAATGATATGAAATAAATTGTGTGTTTTATACTTTATGGCATGCATACATTGATAAATTAGCTACCGTTTTGTATCCCGACTTATCTACAAGACAAACCTGGCTAAGATCATGGGGATTAATTGCTTCAGAAGTGTGAAATGCAGCTTTTCCATTCTTTTCTGCACACTCAGTGAAGAAACAATGATTAATCACTGTTTAACTATTCTCTTGAGGATCTACAAGATTGCCAAAGCAGGACTTATCCTCATAAATCCAAAAAATACAGGTTTAGATTTGTTGCCAAGAACTGAAAGAACATGAACTTAAACCCATTTGTTATCAGATTAAAATAATGTCAAGGTTTTAGAACCCCACTGGTACACAATTCCCTTTTAATCGGTGACTTCAACAGGAAATTAGATTAACACATACGATATAACAAAAGCACATGTATTTTACAAAAGCAAAATTAAACATTTTTTTAACTATAAAATATCTTCAGCCTAATAATGTCAAACAACATACTACTGAACTTGAGCTGATAACCTTCCTTAACTACATAAATACTTCAATTCCTCGGTTCTATTTATAAAAATTAAAATACAAGCTATCAGATGAAAAACATTTTAAAACTGTTATTTCATGTGGAAAATGGCTACTTCTTTCAAGAAATTTTATTCCAGACAGCTAAAGCTGAATGACAATTAGGTGGATAAAATTACTTAGTTCCAATAGTACCAACACAAATATATCTAAGTCTTTATAACACTGAAAATGTAAAACTCCAAACTTCCAGCCTATACTATAAATGATCCAAAAATATGTAACACTTTGAACAGAAGTACACAAAAAGAGAGTTTTCAAATATATTTCAAGTAATTTAGGCTTTCAAAGTATCTTCAGCCCATATTCACTACATACGGAAGAAATTAAGTAACTCAAATTGAGGCAAAATTATTGTTCATATCACTTACAAGATTTTGAATATATATTTTTAATAATTAAAACCTTACTCTGTCACAATAATAAAATATTAGTACCATAATGGTCAAATGACTACAAATTAAAGATTTTTAAAAATCCCCTTTACATGGGTCAGCTATTGACAGACTACAAAGTATTCATGACTGTGAATAACCTACAGTAATAATATCAAATTTCTACGTAAAATAGAAACACAGTTACCTCTCAATTACAAAGGATTCATTTTCTATTTGTCTTATTAAGTGTTCATATAACTTCTCCTTTCCAATTCATGATGCTTCTTTCAGGTCTACTAGGAACCACAAAGACTAGCAGAACTGCAAGGAAGAGGAGCTGAAACTGTTGATCAGTTTTACTATTCATTAAGTCTTTGTAAAAGTGAGTAAGAGGAAGGGGAAATGAAATAGATTCTGTTTTTTCCACATTTCACTTTTATCTAGAGTTTACCGTTTCTCCCTTATCAAAAAGTGAAAGTTATGTCTAGTGCATATACGTTAAAAACCTAAAAAAATTCACAATAAACTTGACAAAAAATGGGAACTGATGTTCCTTACATCATCCAGTTTAAAAAGGAAAATATCTTAAAATAACGTATTTATTTAAGAGTTAGCTGAGTACCTGCCGTAAAGTAAATAAGTATTTGCTGATCAAATGAATAGATGAATTCAGATTGTCTACTCTAGAAGCTGGTAACATTTTAGTCTATAAACAAATTACTGTTTCACATTCTCCCTACATTCCCAAACATCTTCTCCACTTAAAACTTTCCAATTCAATTAAAAATATTTAAGAACCATCTTCATGTGTTACTCAAAATATTCTACTAGAATAAAACTCCACAGATACAATAGTTCGCCTTGTTTAACTTAGAAAAACTGTTAGGATGGGAGTGGAGGTTCAAGGATGGACATCAGTATTAGCTTGCAAAGGAACACAAATGTGTCAGAATGAGATAGTTGGGATTTTTGCACTGTTAGTTTTTTGTGGTGAGGAAAATTGGCCCTGAGCTAACATCTGTTGTCAATCTTCCTCATTTTGCTTGAGGAAGACTGTCACTGAGCTAACATCTGTGCCAATCTTTCTCCTATTTTCTGTGTTGGATGCCGCCACAGCACGGCTCGAAGAGCAGTGTGTAGGTCCATGCCTGGGATCTGAATCTGCAAACCCCGGGCTGCCAAAGCAGAGAACACGAACTTCACCACCATGCCACCAGGCCAGCCCCTTGCACTAAGATTTTTGCAAACAAGTTTGTATTTATAAAGGGAAAGTCACTGCAAACAGTTTAAGTCAGTAACCTAAACACTGAAACTAAGTTCCCGATGACAAAAAGGCAACCCACTGGAGAAAAGTATATTTGAAGCCCAGAAAAGAGACAAATTAAATGATGTTTAATAATAAATATATTTAATAGGGAAACAGCTACGAAGGTGGTGAAGGAGTGCCCTGTGACACATGAACTATTCCCTCTGAAAATGAGAATGAGGCAGCCTCACCACAAATAATAGATATATTTCACATATTAGACCATGATATAATGTGGGTACATACCAAAAGAAGATGAGAGAGAACTTTTATTCTTGCTTAAAGAAGAATGCAATAAGCTAGAACCTGCATTTAGAGGAAATCAAAATAAAGTTATAAGCAGCATAAGTCATCTTATTTCTCACTATTAGTTCCATAACAGCAAGCGCTCCCAGACAGAGGACTAAGTAAACCAACAGTATACCAAACATACATCTCTGAGTAAATGTGTCCTAAGTGGACAAGTGAATGGATGGATGGATGGGAGATATCACTCAAAATGTCTTTCAGCTCAGTGACCAAGGAACTCATGCCAGGTTTTAGAGAAAGGTACGGTCTGCAAAGAATGGAAACTGGTTATTTAAACCCAAGAGGTGACCCACTAGAGGTGCTGTGGAGAATCGTAAACACAAGGCTGCTCAGTTTCTTGGTCTCATAATTGCTCCCGTTCCACCTGTTATCTTTCCTAACTTAAGCTCCTAACCTGGAGCTCAGCAAACAAGCTGTTTGAATTATGTCACAAGATGCCATGAGCAGTATCTACAGCCAGAGGGGGAGCTATATCACTACTGAGAGCTGGGAACTTGAGCAAGAATGGGTAGGAAGAGCAACATTCTTAGAATTCAGAAACAAATGAGAGTGACCCTAGAGGTCACATTATATCAGGAAGAAAATGCTAGAACTCCAAAGCTATTATTCTATGCCATAATCACTGACTGTGCTCCTGTGCTGAGGTGACTAGGAGAAAAATGAGTCATAAGGAACACAGCAGACCTTTAGCATTCGTAGATTTTTACATCCATGATTTCACCCTTATTCAAGCAATCCAGGACGTGAAGTACTTTATCATTTTTCTGATAAATGAATTTGAACTATAAGCCCCCTAAGGCTGGTGTGAGAAAGGAGTTGATGGCTCTGCTTCTGATCTTAATGTAGCTTGGCAGTTCTCTAGAACATACTACAGAAATATTTACACACTTGAGATTTTTCAAAAGCTTCAAGAGGTCTTTCACTCATAAATGCCTGATATATGTCTTAATTTCATTAATAAAATTTTTTTAACAAAAAATTCCTAAACTGGAAACCACCATTCATTTACATTGCTAAAACAAAAACCATGAAGGGGTGAGCAGAACGGGATGGACCCAAAGAAGTGGGAAGCAGCTAGTCATGATGCTTCTTGCATGTCACATATCCTGGAATTAATACAAAACTTGACGAAAGATTTTTAAAGATGGATCTGTGCCTACACACTCTGCCTTCCTTCCTATTATTAAGGATAAGCCATCCCTGCTCCTACCTAAGACCAAGCTCTCTACTCATGCACATTGCTGCAGCAACTGTCCACTTTCTTGTACCATCAGTTTATTCCTCTTATTGGAGCATTCCTAATACTAATATATGCTGCTTTTCTTCTACTTAAAAAAAAAACCCTCATTTAACCCCAACTTCCCTCTTGAGCTGTCACATTTATTTCTCCTCCCACTCTCCCTTGAAGCCACTCGAATCAGACTTTGATTCTCTACTGAAACTGCTCTCCTCAAAAGCACCAATGACCTCCCATTGCTAAATCCAACAGTCAACTCACAGTTCATCTATAACTTCACTCTTCAGGAAGATCTGTCACAAACGACCATTCCCCTTCCTTGAAACATTTGCATCACTTAGCTTTATTACCTTTCAGATATTCTGAAAGCCAAAGGAGTTTTCTTCCTACCTCACTGGTTTTCCTTCCCCGGCCTCCTAAACTAATTACTCTTCTCCTAATCCCTTTACTTAACCTGCCCCAAAGCTAAGACCTTCAATTGCCTCTAGCTGTATTCACTGCATTGCATCAATATTACCCCTCTAAAAATAAGATCTCCAACTGACAACTTCCACAGTTGTTCCTTCATCCCAGACCTCTCCCCTGAACTCTGGACCAGTATATCTATCTCCTTGGAACATAAACATCTCCAACTTACTATGTCCAAAACCAATCTCCTGACCTTCTCCCCGAAATGTACTCCCTTTTATAATTTTCCCCTTCTTCACTAAATAAAACTCTAACTTTCCTGTTATTCAGACCAAAAACATTACTGGAGTCATTCTTGACTCCTCTCTTTCTCTCATAACTCCAGTCCAATCCATCAGTAAATCCTGTTGTTCAAACCACAATTATCCCTCACCTCTAACCTTCACATGGTGCCCCTGCTACTGCCCCTGCTCCCTTAAAATCGATTCTCAACCCGGCAGACTGCAATTCTTTTAAACTATAAATCAGATAATGACGCTTGCTAACGGGTCCCCATGTCATTCAGAATAAAAGCCAAATGCACATCTTTGAAAGGCCTAGGTTTCCAGTGCCTCTCTAGTTTAATCCCTGCTACTCTCCCCTCACTTTGCTGCAGCCACACTGACCACTCTGCTGTTCGTTGAACACATCAGTAACATTCCCACATCAGAGCCTTTGCACTTCTTGTTCCGTCCGCTGGAGACACTCATTCCCTCACCTCATCAAGTCTTTACTAAAACGTTACCCTGTCACTGAGGCGTTCCCTCACTGCCCTATTTAAAATTTCCATCCCTCTCCCTATATTTGGAACTCTCTATCCTCCACTCCTTGCTTTACTTTCCTTCATAGCACCAGTATCATAACCACTATCTAGCACATATTTTACTTATTTATCCTGATTCTTGTAGACTTCTCTACCCTAAAATGCAAACTTAATCAAGTTAAGAATTTTTCTCTATTTTGTTTTCACTGTGATATCTCCTAGAACACTCTTCAGTGAGTAAGACTGGCTTCATATTTGTCAGGAGGAATAACTGATGGTAGAAAAAAAATGAGCAGGGGCGGCCCTGTGGCCAAGTGGTTAAGTTCATGCACTCCACCTAGGTGGCCTGGGGTTCACCAGTTCGGATCCTGGGCATAGACCTACACAACACTCATCAAGCCATGCTGTGGCGACATCCCACATAGAAGAACTAGAACGACTTTTACAACTAGGATATACAACCATGTAGTGGGGCTTTGGGGAGGGAAAAAAAAAATGAGGAAAGCTGGCAACGGACATTAGCTCAGGACCAATCTTCCTCACCAAAAAACAAAGAAAAAATTGAGCAAAGTCTTCAAAGTTCTGAGAAGAATTGTTTTAAATCTACAAATATATATCCACCTAAATTATCAATCAACTGTGAGAATACAAGAAAAATATTTTCTAATATGCACAACTCAGAAAATTCATCTTTCACAATTTAACCTGAAAAATTTTTTAAAGAAATCTAAGAATAAAGATGACAATAAGAAATAAAAAACATTGGAACTAACCCAGTAATATAATAACAAGAAATCTGAGAACGACATTTGACCAAAAGACCAAGGAAGCTCTGGTCCATATTAAAATAGAAGGTCTAGGTTAAATGAACTATTTCTTCAAAAAGAGAATAGAGGGTCCAGCCCCATGACCAAGTGATTAGGTTCATATGCTCTGCTTCGGCAGCCCAGGGTTCACCAGTTCAGATCCTGGGTGTAGACCTACACACTGCTCATCAAGCCATGCTGTGGCGACATCCCACATAGAAGAACTAGAATGACTTGAAACTAGGATATACAACTATGTACTGGGGTTTTCGGGAGAAAAAAAAAAAAAGAGGAAGATTGGCAACAGATGTTAGCTCAGGGCCAGTCGTCCTCACCAAAAAAGCATACCTTTAAAAAAAAAAAAGGGAGTACATAACCTTACAAAAATGTTATTTTACGATTTAGGAGCCTCGAAGTACAATTGCGATATGCTATCCATAAAAACAGAGAGACAGATTTCCTATGAGCATTACACAAAACAAATGGTAATTTACTAGTCTCATAAAAACGAAGAACTATAGACAAAAAAAGCAATGTAGATGCATGATACCAAATATAGTATGATTTTGAGAAAATGAAGAAAAGTAGAAATTTTTTATTCTGGAAAACAATATCCACTGGTTGGTTAATTCCAGAAGGAACACAGAATTAAGTGATACTTTGAATTGATGTATACTCAGTATATAAGAAATATTGGATATAATCATTTCTCTACAACAGTACTGTGCTGAAAGTCATTCCTCACTACCATAAGAAATCCTGACTATCAAAAAAAGATGGAAAATAAAAAGTACTGGAAAGAGGTAGAGAAACTGGAACCCTTAAATATCACTGGTAGGAATATAAAATGCTGCAGCCACTGTGGAAAACAATTTCGTGGTTCCTCAAAAAGTTAAAGAATTACAATACAACCCAGTAATTTTACTCATATGCATATACCTAAAAGAACTGAAAATAGGTACTCAAATAAGTACACATGTACACATAAATTCACAGAAGCACTATTCACAATAGGCAAAAGGTGGAAGGAAGCAAGCCAATTACTTATCTTTATATATACAGTGGAGTGTTATTCAGCTATGAAAAGGAATGAAGTACTGATACATGCTACAACATGGATGAACATTGAAAACATTATGCCAACTGAAAGAAGTCAGACATGAAACGTCATATACTGTATGACTGCATTTATATGAAATATTCAAAAGAGACAAATCCATACAGACAGAGTGCAGGCTGACAGATACCAGGGGTTGGGGGAATGAAGAGAAACTGTTTAAAGGGAAAGGCATTCTACTTTGGAGCGATGAAAATGTGTGGAACTAGAGAGGTGATGGTTGCACAACACTGTGAATGTACTAAATGCTACTGAATTGTTCAGTGAACTTTATGCCGTGAATTTCTCAATACGTTACTTTAAAATAAAAAGATACTTTGCTTTTAGATCAGACTTTTCCTATTTTCTTATTTTCAGAGTATTTAAGATTTCCATGATTTTCTTTAACACTGGAAGACTCTTAGGAACTAATATTTATGGTCTTGAAAAAGCATTTAACTGAAGTTCACTAATAATTTAAGCTTCATTTCTGTTTTTCCCCCCTGTTAAACTCAAGTAAAATTTTAAAAAAATAGGTTATATGTTTTAGTCTACGTGATAGGAATAGGGATTTTTGCTTTTTGGTTTCTTTCTCACATTTTTCTTATTTTTATTTTGTTCAGCTCTATTGAGGTATAATTGACCTCTATAATGTAATAAAATAGTAAGATATTTAATGCGTGATGATTTGATATAAATATACAATGTAAAATGATTCCCACCATCTACTGAATTATCACATAAATCACTGCACATATTTATCTTTTTTCCTTCTTTTTTTTTTTGGTGAGAACATTTAAATTCTAGTCTCAGCAAATTTCAACTATATAATACAGTGTTATCAACTAGTCACCATGTTATACATGAGATCCTCAGATCTTATTCATCTTATAACTTTGTCTGTTTGTACCTCTCCCTATTTCCCCTACTCCCAACCCCTGGCAACTACTTTTCCACTGTTTCTATGAGTTTGACTTTTTTCTTTTAATTCTTAAGAATGTGGAACACGAGAGAGGTGGTGGTTGCACAACACTGTGAATGTACTAAATGCTACTGAATTGTTCACTTAATGTCGTGAATTTCCCAATAAGTCATTCTTAATCACTCAATAAGTGATTCTTCACATAAGTGATACCATGCAGTATTTGTCTTTCTCTGTCTGGCTTACTTCACTTAGCATAATGCCCTCAAGGTCCATCCGTGTTGTTGCAAACGGCAAGACTTCCTTCTTTCTCATGTCTGAATAACATTCCATTGTATGTACATATCTTCTTTATCCACTCATCTATTGATGGACACTCAGGCTTTTCCATATCTTGGCTACTGTGAATACTACTACAGTGAACATGGGACTGAAGATATATTTTTTATATCTTATTTTCATTTCCTTTGGATATATATCCAGAAGTTGAATTGCTGGATCATAGGGTAGTTCTATTTTTAATTCCTGGAGGATCTCCATAGTGGCTGCACCAATTTACATTGCCACCAACAGTGCACAAGGGTTCCCTTTTCTCCACATCCTCATCAACACTTGTTTCCTCTTGTCTTTTTGATGACAGACATTATGACAGGTGAGGTGATATCTCACTGTGGTCTTGATTAGCATTTCCCTGATGATTAGTTATGTTGAGCACCTTCTCTGGTACCTGTTCGCCATCTGTATGTCTTTTCTAGAAAGATGTTTATTCAGTTCCTCTGTCCATTTTTTAATCAGATTGTGTTTTTGCTATTGAGTTTTGTGAGTTCTCTCTCTATATTAGATATTAACCCCTTATCAGATATACGATTTGCAAATACTTTCTCCTATTCAGCACACTGCCTTTTCAGTTTGTTGATGATTTCCTTTGCTGTGCAGTACCTTTTAGTTTGATGTAGTCCCACTTGTTGACTTTTGTTTTTGTTGCCTTTGCTTTTGGTGTTAAATTCAAAAATTCATTATCAGGACCAATGTCAAGCAGCATACCCGTTTGCTTCTAGGAGTTTTATCGTTTCAGGTC
This sequence comes from Equus caballus, assembly GCF_041296265.1. Lineage (NCBI taxonomy): Eukaryota > Metazoa > Chordata > Mammalia > Perissodactyla > Equidae > Equus > Equus caballus. The sequence continues at coordinate 75,612,913 of NC_091699.1, read as the reverse complement.
TTATATTCAAGTCCTTAATCCATTTGGAGTTGGTTTTTGTGTATGGCATAAGATAGGAGTCCAATTAATTCTTTTGCATGTGGCTGTCCAATTTTCCCAACATTATTTATTGAAGAGACTGTCCTTTCCACATTGTATATTTTCTCCTTTGTCATAAATTAATTGATCATACATGTGTGGGTTTATTTCTGGGGTCTCTATTCTGTTCCATTAACCTACGTGTCTGTTTTTACAACAATACCATACTGTTTAGATTACTATAGCTTTGTAATATAGTTTGAAATCAGGAAGCGTGATGCCTTTAGCCTTGTTCTTCTTTCTCAAGATTACTTTGGTTATTTGGGGTCTTCTCTGGTTCCATACAAATTTTAGGACTCTTTTTCTCTATTTCTGTGAAAAATGACATCGGACTTTAGATTTCATTAAATCTGTAGACTGTTTTGGGTAGTATGGACAGTTCCATAATATTAATTTTTCTAATCCATGAGTACAGAATATCTTTCCATTTATTTGTGTCTTCTTCCGTTCCTTTTATCAACGTCTTATAATTTTCTGCGTATAGATCTTTCACCTCCTTGCAATTTATTCCTACATATTTTATTCCTTTTGATGCAATTGTAAATGAAATTGTTTTCTTAATTCCTCTTTCTGATAATTCATTGTTAGTGTATGGAAGTGCAACTGATTTTTGTGTGTTGATTTTGTATCCTGCAGCTTTACCGAATATGTTTATTAGTTCTAACAGTTTTTTGAAGAAGTCTAGGGTTTTCTACTAACAATGTCATACCTCTGCAAATAGAAACAGTTTTACTTCTACCTTTCCAATTTGGATGCCTTTTATTTCTTTTCCTTGCCTGACTGCTCTAAGACTTCTGGTACTATGTTGAATAAAAGTGGCAACATTGGTTATTTGTATATGGGAAACATTATCTCATTCCTTGTGGTTGCTCAATGCAAAAACAATCTTGATAAATAGCCCAAGTAAAGAACAGTCAGGTCTTTGCAAAAAAAAAAGCAATGAGCTTGGGCATATTCCTGATCTTAGAGGAAAAGCTTTTAGCTTTTTACCTTTGAGCATGATGTGAGCTATGGATTTGTCATATATGGCCTTTATTATGTTGAGGTACACTCCTAGTATACCCAATTTGTTGAGAGTTTATATCATGAATGGATGTTGAATTTTGTCAAATGCTTTTTCTACATCTACTGAGATGATCATGATTTTTAATCTTCATTTTATTAATGTGGTGTATCACACTGATTGATTTGTTGATGATGAACCATCCTTGCATCCTCTGAATAAATCCCACTTAATTATGATGTATGGTCCTTTTAACGTACTGCTGAATTCAGGTTGCTGAGGATTTTTGCATATGTGTTCATCAGGGATATTAGCCTGTAATGTTCTTTTCTTATAGTATCCTTATCTGGTTGTGGTATCAGGGTAAAAATGGCTTTGGATGTTTTCCCTCGTCTTCTGGATTTTGGAAGAGTTTGAGAAGGATTATCATTAATTCTACTTTAAATGTTTGGTAGAATTCACCAATGAAGCCATCTCGTCCTGGACTTCTCTTGGTTGGAAGGTTTTTGATAACTGATTCAAGCTCCTTACTAGTAATTGGTCCGTTGACATATTCAGTTTCTTCATCGTTCAGTCTTGGTAGGTTGTATGTTTCTAGGAATTTATCCATTTCTTCTAGGTTGTACAATTTGTTGGTGTACAACTGTTTTTAGTGGTCTATTATGATCCTTTGTATTTCTGTGGTATCAGCTGTAATGTCTCCTCTTTCATTTCTAATTTTATTTGAGTCCTGTCTTTTTTTCTCCTTGGTATGTCCAGCTTAAGGTTTGTCTATTTTGTTTATCCTTTTAAAAAGACTGGCTCTTAGACTCATTGATACTTTCTCTTGTCATTTAAGTCTTTATTCCATTTATTTCTGCTCTTTGTTACTTCCTTTCTTCTACTAACGTTGTGCTTAGTTTGTTCTTCTTTTCCAGGTTCCTTTAGGTATAATGTTAGGTTGTTTATTTGAGCTCTTTCTTTTTTCTTAATGTAGGTGTTTATTGCTATGAATGTCCCTCTTTTTTTTTTTAATTGAGTTAATGATAGGTTACAATCTTGTGAAATTTCAGTTGTACATTAATGTTTGTCACTCGTGTTGTAGGTGCACCACTTCACCCTTTGTGCCCACCCCCCACCCCACCTTTCCCCTGGTATCTACTAAACTGTTCTTAGTCCTTAATTTTAAATTCCTCATGAGTGGAGTCATACACACATTATCCTTCTCTTGCTGGCTTATTTCACTTAACATAATTCCCTCAAGGTCCATCCCTGTTATTGCAAATGGAATGATTTTGTTCTGTTTTACAGCTGAGTAGTATTCCATTGTATATATATACCACATCTTCTTTATCCATTCGTCTGTTGATGGGCACTTAGGTTGCTTCCATGTCTTGGCTATTGTACATAATGCTGCAATGAACATTGGGGTGCATAGGACTTTTGGGATTGCTGACTTCAAGCTCTTTGGATAAATACCCAGTAGTGGGATGGCTAGATTGTATGGTAGTTCTATTTTTAATTTTTTGAGGAATCTCCATACTGTTTTCCATAGTGGCTGCACGAGTTTGCATTCCCACCAGCAGCATATGAGGGTTCCTTTTCCTCCACAACCTCTCCAACATTTGTTACTATTAGTTTTAGATATTTTTGTCATTCTGATGGGTGTAAGGTGATATCTTAGTGTAGTTTTGATTTGCATTATCCTGACGATCAGGAACGATGAGCATCTTTTCATGTGCCTATTGGCCATCCGTATGTCTTCTATGGAGAAATGTCTGTTCATGTCTCCAGCCCATTTTTTGATTGGGTTGTTTCATTTTTTGTTGTTGAGTTGTGAGAGCTCTTTATATATTATGGATATTAAGCCTTTGTCAGATATATGACTTGCAAATATTTTTTCGCAGTTAGTGGGTTGTTTTTTTGTTTCAATCCTGTTTTCATTTGCCTTGAAGAAGCTCTTTAGTCTGATGAAGTCCCATTTGTTTATTCGTTCCATTGTTTCCCTTCTCTGACAAGGCATGGTGTCCGAAAAGATCCTTTTAATACTGATGTCAAAGAGTGTACTGTTTACGTTTTCTTCCAGAAGCCTTATGGTTTCAGGTCTCACCTTTAGGTCTTTGATCCATTTTGACTTTATTTTGGTGAATGGTGAAAAAGAATGGTCAATTTTCATTCTTTTATATGTGGCTTTCCAGTTTTCCCAGCAGAATTTGTTGAAGAGACTTTCTTTTCTCCATTGTATGCCCTCAGCTCCTTTGTCAAAGATAAGCTGTCCATAGATGTGTGGTTTTATTTCTCGGCTTTCAATTCTGTTCCATTGATCTGTGCACCTGTTTTTGTACCAGTACCGTGCTGTTTTGATTACTGTAGCTTTGTAGTATGTTTTGAAGTCAGGGATTGTTATGCCTCCCGTTTTGTTCCTTTTTCTCAGGATTGCTTTAGAAATTCAGGGTCTTTTCTTGCCCCATATGAATTTTAGGATTCTTTGTTCTAATTCTGTAAAGAATGTCACTGGGATTCTGATTGGGATGGCGTTGAATCTGTAGATTGCTTTAGGTAGAATGGACATTTTAACTATGTTTATTCTTCCAATCCATGTACATGGAATGTCTTTCCATCTCCTTATGTCGTCATCCAATTCTCTCAGAAAGGCCTTGTAATTTTCATTATATAGGTCCTTCACTTCCTTAGTTAAATTTACCCCAAGGTATTTCATTCTTTTTGTTGCAATTGTGAATGGTATTGTATTCTTGAGTTCTTTTTCTGTTGGTTCATTACTGGAGTATAGAAATGCTACTGATTTATGCAAATTGATTTTATACCCTGCAACTTTGCTATAGTTGTTGATTACTTCTAACAGTTTTGCAATGGATTCTTTGGGGTTTTCTATATTTAAGATCATGTCGTCTGCAAACAGCAAGAGTTTCACTTCTTCCCTCCCTATTTAGATTCCTTTTATTCCTTTTTCTTGCCTGATTGCTCTGGCCAGGACCTCCAGTACTATGTTAAATAAGAGTGGTGATAGAGGGCATCCTTGTCTCGTTCCTGTTTTCAGGGGGATGGGGTCCAGTTTTTGCCCATTGAGTATGATGTTGGCTATGGGTTTGTCGTATATGGCCTTTCTTATGTTGAGGTAGTTTCCTTCTATGCCCATTTTGTTAAGAGTTTTTATCATACATGGCTGTTGGATCTTGTCAAATGCCTTCTCTGCATCTATTGAGATGATCATGTGGTTTTTATTCCTCAGTTTGTTGATGTGGTGTATCACGTTGATTGATTTGCGGATGTTGAACCATCCCTGTGTCCCTGGTATGAATCCCACCTGACCATGATGTATGATCCTTTTGATGAATTGCTGAGTTCTGGTTTCCAAAATTTTGTTTAGAATTTTTGCATCTATGTTCATCAGTGATACTGGCCTGTAGTTCTCTTTTTTCATGGTATCCTTGTCAGGTTTTGGTATCAGCGTGATGTTGGCCTCATAGAATGTGTTAGGAAGTGTTCCATCTTCCCTAATTTTTTGGAATAGCTTGAAAAGGATAGGTATTAAATCCTCTCTGAAAGTTTGGTAGAATTCCCCAGGAAAGCCATCTGGTCCTGGGGTTTTATTCTTTGGGATGTTTTTGATTGCTGTTTCAATCTCTTTCCTTGTGATTGGTCTGCTCAAATTGTCTGCCTCTTCTTGAGTGAGCTTTGGGAGATTGTAGGAGTCCAAGAATTTATCCATTTCCTCTAGGTTATCCATTCTGTTGGCATATAGTTTTTTGTAGTATTCTCTTATAATCTGTTGTATTTCTGCAGAGTCTGTTGTTATTTCTCCTCGCTCATTTCTGATTTTGTTTATTTGAGCTTTCTCCCTTTTTTTCTTTGTAAGTCTGGCTAGTGCTTTGTCAATTTTATTTATCTTCTCAAAAAACCAGCTCTTTGTCTCATTGATCCTTTCTACTGCCTTTTTTGTTTCAATAGTATTTATTTCTGCTCTGATTTTTATTATTTCTCTCCTTCTGCTGACTTTGGGCTTCATTTGTTCTTTATTCTCTAGTTCAGTTAGGTGTGCTTTAAGGTTGCTTATTTGGGATTTTTCTTGTTTGTTAAGATGTGCCTGTATTGCGATGAATTTTCCTCTTAATACAGCTTTTGCTGTATCCCATATGAGTTGGTATGGCATGCTATCATTTTCATTTGTTTCCAGGTATTTTTTAATTTCTTCTTTAATTTCTTCAGTGATCCATTGCTTGTTCAGTAGTGTGTTGTTTAGTCTCCACATCTTTGTGCCTTTCTCAGCTTTTTTCTTGTAATTAATTTCTAGCCTTATAGCACTATGATCGGAAAAGATGCTTGTTATTATTTAAATTTTTTTAAATTTGTAGAGGCTTGCCTTGTTTCCCAACATATGGTCTATCCTAGAGAATGTTCCATGTGCACTTGAGAAGAATGTGTATTCAGCTCCTTCAGGGTGGAGTGATCTATATATGTCTATTAAGTTCAATTGTTTTAGTTTTTCATTCAGCTCCACTATTTCCTTGTTGATTTTCTGTCTGGATGATCTGTCCATTGATGTGAGTGGGGTGTTGAGGTCCCCTACTATTATTGTGTTGTTTTTAACATCTTCCTTTAGGTCTGTTAATAGTTGCTTTATGAATCTTGGCGCTCCTGTGTTGGGTGCATAGATATTTATAAGCGTTATTTCTTCTTGATGAAGTGTCCCTTTGATCATTATATATTGTCTCTCTGTGTCTCTCTTTACCTGTCTTATTTTGAAATCCACTTGGTCTGATATAAGAATTGCAACACCTGCCTTTTTTTCCTTGCTATTTGCTTGAAGTATTGTCCTCCACCCCTTCACCCTGAGTCTGTGTTTGTCCTTGGGGCTGAGGTGTGTTTCTTGGAGGCAACAAATTGTTGGATCTTGTTCTTTAATCCATTTTCCCACTCTGTGTCTTTTTATTGGAGAGTTCAATCCGTTTACATTGAGAGTGATTATTGATGCATGTGGACATAATGCTGTCAATCTGTGGCTCGTTATCTTGTTTTCCTGTGTTTCTTTTCCTGTGTGCTTTAGACTACCCATTTAATACTGCAATTTCTTATGCTGGGTTTCTTAGATTTTTCCTTATTTATGATTTGTGACGCTGTTCTGTATTTATTTTACTGTGTACCTTGAAGTTTGTATTTAGAATCTCGTGTATAATATAGTCTATTCTCTGGTGGTCTCTTACCTACTTGACCAATACTGATTTAGACCCTTTGCTCTTCCCCTCCTAAATAATTATTTTCATTTCTTATTCCAACTCGTGTTATGAATTTGTAGTTAGAGTGATAATATCATCCTTGCTTTGGTAGTTTCCTTACCTTTACCTTAATGCTATAGTTGAATATTTGCCATCCTGTTCTGGTTCTATCCATCGGTCTCCCTAGTCTGTGGATTGTGACCCCTTTCTCCCTTTTTTCTTTTTTCAGGTATGAGAGCCTTCTTGAGGATTTCTTGTAGTGGAGGGCTTTTAGTTACAAATTCCCTTAACTTTTGTTTGTCTGGAAAAGGTTTAATTTCTCCCTCATAGCTGAAGGAAATTCTTGCTGGATAGACTATTCTTGGCTGAAGATTTTTATCTTTTAAAGCTTTGAATATGTCACTTCATTCTCTCTTACCTTGTAAGGTTTCTGTAGAGAAATCCACTGACAGTCTGATAGGGGTTCCTTTATAGGTTATTCTCTTCTTTTTTCTTACTTCCCTGAGTATTCTTTCCTTATCTTTCCTTCTTGCCAATTTTACTACTATGTGCCTTGCAGTAGGTCTTTTTACACTGACAAATCTAGGAGATCTGAAAGCTTCCTCTACACACATTTCTCTGTCAATCCCTAGATTTGGCAAGTTCTCGTCAATAATTTCGTTAAGCACACTTTCTGCTCCATTTTTCTTTTCCACGTTCTCGGAAATTCCTATGATCCTTATGTTCTTACTCCTCATTGAATCCACTATCTCTCGGAGATTTTCCTCGTTTTTTTTAATTCTTAGTTCTCTTTCTTCCTCTGTCTGGCACCATTCAGCCTGTCTATCTTCAATTATGCTAATTTTCTCTTCTATGGTGTCTACACGGGCATTCAGAGAATTAGTATTCTATTTTATCTGGTCCATTGTGTTTTTCATCTCAAGTAATTCTGTTTGATTCTTCTTTATGATTTCAATCTCTTTTGTGAAGTAACTCCAGAACTCGGCTTATTTCTCTATCTTTCTCTCTACCTCATTGAGTTTTTTGATTATAGCTGCTCTGAACTCATTATCACTTAGTTTACCTAATTCCAAGTCCTCAGGACTTAATTCTATGTTTTTATTGTTTTCCTTCTGTTCTGGGGCTTTTATAAACTGCTGGATGGTAGAGGAGCGGTTTATTCGCATGATGGTAGAATTCGGTTGCAGTTACAGCCTGTCGCCACTAGATGGGGGTCGAGAGCCGCGTGTTATGAGCTCTCCGCCTTCGGGCAAGATGGCTGCACCCAGTGGCTTTGCCAGGAGGGAAAGGCTGCTATTCTCGCGTGCCGATGTGGATTCAGATCAGTTCTGTTCTCTGGTCTCCTAAGGCCCTTGATTTATAGGGTCCCCACGGACGGAAGCTTTCCCCCCGTCAGCGGGTCTCCACTGAACCAGCGGCAGGAGTCCTGGATGATCCCCCGGTCGCGCGGCCCCTCCCCCGCTCCTTCCCGACCCACGCAGCAGCGATGGCAGACTCTAGGGGAGGGAGCGAGGTTCTCTCCTACCGTTCCAGCGCCTCCGAGGGTGTCTGCAAGGTTTATGATCTCCGCCTTCTTGGTATTGTAGGTCTCTAACGTGTTGGCATTAGATTTATTCTCTGAAATTCAGTTTGTCCAATCCTTTGTTGTATTTTGGAGGGGAGAGAATCCCGGGTCAGCTCACCCCGCCATTTTGCCTGAGGTACCGCCTATGAACTTCCCTCTTAGAACTCATTTTGCTGCACTGGATTAGGAATAATTTTTATCTTCTTTTTACTTTTCTATATATACCAAGCTTTCTAACACAATATATCTCTCTTAACATCAGAAAAAATGCTTGCAATTTATTAAAAGTATAAAAATAGTAAATAAAATGGCAATGGGTAACAGAAGTGACAAGTTTGGAAAAGAATCTGGGTTATCCTAAGCTGATAATACAGGACTTAACAAGTTAAAAGTGTTTTAAACCAAGAATAATTTGAAGGCATCAGTATACACATACAATTTACACAGATAGAACGAATGAGAATAAAAAAATATACAACTTACTATAAAGGGCTGATTCTATCAAAGATTTGACCCCATTACAAATTTGGAGAACTGATCATTTGTACCTGTGTTCTTACTATACAAAAATGAAATAAGTGTTCTATTGTTTCCCAGCAATTACCCAGTTTTTTCACCAGGTCATTTGATAGCTTGTAGTGAATGGTGAGAGAGCACAGAGAAGACAGGAGAAAAGGCAGCTTGACTGAGACAGAAAATAAATCGCCTGACTGCATTTACTTTCCCAATAAGTCAGTCATGAACAAACATCTCAGTAATCTAAAGTATGGTTTTTGCAACTGAAAAGATGATCCATTATTGGATAGGGAAATACATTTAGTTATGGGCAGCAGCATCTAGTAAACGAAATATACAAAAAATAGAAAAAGGCACAACCTCCAGGTAGCTTGGGTAAGAAATGTTTCAATTTTTGTTTCAGTTTCATGTATACATTTATCTCTGTGGAAAATAGCTCATAAATGTAAAATTTATTTCTTACTATTGATTGTGGTAAAAAAAAAAAATTGTGAATGCTACCTATCTGAGAAACCTTCAACTCTAAGTTCAATCACTCTAATTCTGCTACTCCTCTAACAAATTTAATGCATGTCTGGAGGTAGGGAAATAGGTGAGAAGGCAAGGGGAAGAGAAAAGGAAAGAGATATGGACACCAAAAGTGTTCCCTAAGGAATGTGCTAGAAGTCTGCTGCTGGGAAAACATTTTCAAAGCCCCCCAAAGGCTCACTTAAAAAAGAATGAAAAAACAAGGAAAACGAAAAGACTGGAAGCTAGTGAATAGATACAGGAGGTAGAATGAAACCGATCAGGGAACCCCGTTAACTATGTTAACAGAGACAACATAGAGTAACTGTGTTAGAGGGCAGCATTATTCCCTGAGGAAGCCTACAACATAAATCTGGCAGAAGTGTATAAATACACAAATATATACATACACACACACTTTTTGTACACAAATCTATAGCAGACATTACTAGAGTAAGGTGTTGTCACAGAATGAATGTTTATGTCCCCCCAAAACTTATATGTTGAAATCTTATTTTCCAATGTAATGGTATTAGTAGTGAGGGCTTTGCTAGTGATTAGGTAATGAGGGTGGAGCTCTCATGAATGAGATTAGTGCCTTATAAAAGATTCCAGAGAGCTCTCTCATTCTATCCACCAGGTGAGAACACAGCAAGATGGCTGTCTATGAACCAGGAAGCAGGCCCTTCCCAGACACCAATCTGCTGGTACCTTATCTTGGACTCCCCAGCCTCCAGAACTGTGAAAAATAAATTTCTATTTTTTTTTTAATTTTTTTTTAAAGATTTTTATTTTTTTTCCTTTTTCTCCCCAAAGCACCGTGGTACATAGTTGTATATTCTTCGTTGTGGGTCCTTCTAGTTGTGGCATGTGGGACGCTGCATCAGCGTGGTTTGATGAGCAGTGCCATGTCCGCGCCCAGGATTCAAACCAACGAAACACTGGGCCGCCTGCAGTGGAGCGCACGAACTTAACCACTCGGCCAGGGGGCCAGCCCCTCTATTGTTTATAAATCAGCCAGTCTATGGTATTTTTGTTATGGCAGCCAGAAAAGACTATGTACATTTTGCATAAATATATGCTTACCTTTCAGGAGAAGTTTACTGATCCACTAATCTATTTGACCATTGAAAATGCATGCTGCTCTTGTTATGGGTCAAAGATGACTTCAGGCTTGGTACAACAGAGTTCTCTAAATACAAGTCTCGGTTGGCAAATAGGAAATAAATCAAGAAATAGAGATCGGCTGAGTTCTCCCTCAACTGAGCTTCTGGAAAAACAGCAAATACCTAGAAAAGTAAGTAAGTAAAATAGTTTCAAATATTCTTATTCCAGAAGGAAAGGTAAAGCAAAGCAAACAATGCAAAAGCAGGCTGAAAATATTTGTCATAATATTTTATGCTCTTAGGGGACAAATGTTAGCCTACTCATTAATCACTCTTTTCATCACCTATTTTAACTCCTGGAAGAAAGGGAGTCATTTTATAATACCTATGATAAAAGGCATTATAATACCAAAAAAATCCAAAACATTGCAATATAAAACAAATTACCTCTTATTTCATTTCATTGAAATGATAAAAAAGTGTTCAAATAATGAACATGCTATTCTAATATATAGTAAAATAATATCAAGTATTAAAATCACATAAAATAAAAAGTGGAAATTAGATATTTGAAAATAAATGTGAAAAAAAAATTCCAGGGAAAATAGATTCCAGAACACTAATAAAATGTAAAATTAGAATACAGATGTTTCAGTGTGGCAAGTAAATATTATATGTAAATTAAAAATTAATTTCCATAGTCTTTTTGCCCAGAGAAAAAAAATCTTATCATCTTTAGTAACATACTTCTACAAATTATATGACATAAATATATCTACATAAAATCTGCAAGAATGACAACTGAATTTCCTAAATAACTACCCAATTTAAGTAAAGGATTTCTTAATAATAAATTACTAAACATATTATTATCACTCTCCTCTACATTTCTTTCTATATTAGCTTTCTTTCTTAGAGCTTATTGGCGGCTCAGCATATGTACAAAAGGTCAACAGCAGTTAGGTAATATAATGCAAAACATAAATCAATAACATAGAACTGAAAAATATTATGATAAGAGTTGTAACTGAAACCTACTGACATTCAAAAGACAGTAATTTCTTAAAACATACTTTAGCATCATATGCTACTAAAACCAAATAACAAACTATGATTTCTAAAGAATACAAATGCATGTGGCATTGATCTCTAGACAGATTTCCAGAAACTGTTTTATGCTCCTGTAATAAATACAATTCATGTTTTGTTTGTTTGATAAAGAGAATGATTTATCACATTGTGATGTAGTATTTCCTTATTTTAACTTTCAAGCTTATCCAGAAAGTTACAAACAACACGTTTCTAAATTATGTAACATGCTTATGGAAAACATCTAAATATTGTCAGTGGTTCCTTGGACAACAAAATAGTTACATGGCTTCTCTGTACGGTTGAACTAAAAACTGCTACATCACGAAAATAAAGCATGTCTCTATTTTTCATCTTTCCCTTGTAAAAATACAGACCATTTTTATTCTATGGATGACTCTTTAGAGTGAAAGACATTCAAATCTCTTTCAATTATCCCAACATATGTGTATCTGATGAATGTTTATGCAACACTTAATATATATTGCCAGACTACTGTGTCAATACTGTTCAGAGAACGATGGCTATTTCTTCAGAAAGTGTGACAGTAACCAAAAGAAAAAGTGACACTACAATCAGTGTCCTGAGTAGTTGTAATTTGTTTTGTTTCTAAAGACACACTTTACACCCAGGTCAATTTTACATTTCTTACACTGCTGGGATTGTAATTTACTTTCTTGTTCTGACAGGATATATCCAATAAAAGATCTCATTGACATCCACCAGAGAAACCAAGGGAAGAAAAAGACTAAAGGCAGAATTAGGAAACATGGAAGGCTCTCTGTACAGTAATGCTGTATGAAACAACCAAACACCCCCAGCAATCCATATGCAGAAGGAATGTTTACCATAGTTGCACTGAAAGGATCTATCAGTTCTTTTTCTAGTTATTCTCTATGGAATTGCATAAATATTGAGAAATCTAGAAATAGATATACACATGCACATATAAAAATTATTGTCAGTGTATAAGTTACTGCTGCCCTGGGACTGCAATAATTTATGTAACATCTGTTTTCATATTTTTCTAATTTTTTTCCTAATTAACATGCATATTTAACGCATAAATGCCCAGACCACCTCTTTTTTCTGCTGACTATGCCTCTTTATTTTTGAAGTTGTGCACTCCTAGGGAGAATTCAGGATAGATGGAAATCAAAATCTTACTGAAAGCACTAATTTTAAAATGTAAACAACAGTACTAAACGAATTTTCAAGAAAATACTAAAGTCTTTAAGAGTTTTCACAGAACATTTCAATGTGCCAATAATAGTCATGCAGTAAATTAAGGTCCAAATACCAAAAAGCAACATAAAAGCATAATTCCAATATTGTATTAATCTTCCTGATTTCTTTTTCACTTTTATAAGAGCTGAGAAACCTATTATAATATCTATGATTTCTTGTCTTTGTGAGTTTTGGTAGTACTTCAAAAATGTTATGCCTTAGGCAACTAACATAAATGAACACATTCCATACAGTAAACATCAAGAAGTGTGTAACTGATTATATCTTTTTTGAGTTGTAAACTTTAAATACTGTGCAGATGTGAAGAAAGGGGAAAGGTTTTTACTCTAAAGCTCACTCAAGTACAATCAACTTCTGGAAGTTCTCAATCTGTACTGGGAAATTCAAAGTTGAAATATTACTAATCTTTATTTTTAATAGACAAAGTAAAATTAGAGGCTGATCAAACTAATGCTACAATAACTAAAATATTCCCAAATAACAATGCTTAACATGCCAACACTGTGACTCCATCTGTACTTACCTAACTTTAGAATTAATCACTTTGTATTTTAATTACCTAGTTATGCATTTCAATCAGCCATTTAATATTTCTTATCAGTTTATAGGGCTGTTCTAGGCCTTTTAGACACTGAAACTGTCTTAGCTCTTCTACAACTAACATTTTACTTGGGGAAACAGACAGTATCCAATAATCATGCAAATACATAATTGCAAACAGAGATCAATGCTATTAAAAATATGGGGGCTGGGGGAAAGCCATGAGATTTTATAACAGGAGACTTGATTTAGCCCAGAGTTCAGCAAAGACCTAAAGAGGAGATCTGAAAGCTATGGAAAGTGCTCCTGGGCACAGCAAGTGCAAAGGTCTAAAGCAGTAATGAGATGAGCACATTCAAAGTCAAGAAAGAGAGGCAGAGAGGCTAGTCACAGCTAGACAGGGAAAGTATGTGAAACAAAATGGGGCAGAAAAAGTAAGTAAGGCAAAATCATGGAATGGTTTTAAACAAGGTATGACAATCAACTGTACACTGAAAAAAATATCAAATTTGGCTGAATTACAGAGAGGGGCAAGAGGAGGCAGAGGAGGAGTTAGGTCAGAGATGACAGTAACTTAGACTAAGGTGATGGTGATGAAGACGGAGAACAACAAGTAGAAAGAGATTTATAGAAGAACAAACAGCAGAATTTAGTGAAAGACCAAATTTTGTGGAGGATGCAAATGGATAGCAATTCTGTTCACTGATGAAAGGAACCCTGGAAGAAGATCAGTTTGTTGGAAGAAAGAGCCTAAGTTTAGACTTGGACATGTTAAGGAGTTATCTGTTGGAGATGTCCTGTAGGTATTTCAATGTAAACATCTGGAGCTATAAGAAGAGTGTGGAGCTTTAAGAAACGTCTGGGCTAGAATCAAGTGTAGATTTTACCAGAATATGGATAGTAAAAAAAGAGGCCTACATTCTGTGTCCAAAGGAAAATTCCTTCACACATCCAGTATCTTCCTCGTTTCTAGCTATCATACCACATCAGAACAGGAAAATACATATTTCATAATTTGACAAACTCACTTAGCCTATAATTGGTTAACTCCAATAAGTTGCTAAATAATAGTCATCATTTTACTGAAAAGCCTACTCTGGGACCGAAGTATAAAAACAGACTGAAGCACTCCAAAAATGTGCTTCCAGTCACTAATCCTCACAATAACCTCAGAGTTTAATAATTATTGTGCCTACTTTTCAGATGAGGTAGCTGAAGTTTAGGGAAGTATATAGTCGCTGGCAAAACCAGTAAGTGATAGAGGCATACTTCCAGGCCAGAGCCACCACAGCCCATGTTCTTTCCACTCAAAAGGAGGGTAGCATGTATAGTGTCAAGAGTCTGGGCTTTAAAATAAATCACCCTCAGTTTAAACTCTGGACCCAGAAGACTACTTAAGCTTTCTTACACGTCCTCACCTGCAATTCCTCTCTTGCTAGGAAATATTGACATTTTAGGAAACATGTGAAGCCTCTATCACAGTCCACTGAGTTGTAAATCGCTAGTAACATGACATGTTCCTTCACCACAGGAGTGCCAACTGACAGAGGACTTTGAGCAGAAACTAAGGATGATACTGAAAACTTTGGAAATTTCACAGTATAGGGCATGGAACAGCTACCTCAGCTCAACTCTGTTTTCCCCCAACTGGGGAAGAGTAGCTTCCATGAAAAGGAGCCAGAAGCTAATATCATAAGAGCTGTCAATAGAGAATTCAGCAGTGGTTCTAAAATTTTATTGTGCATAAAAATCAGCTAAGAAGCTTCTTAAAATGGAGATTTCCAAGCAGACCCTCCCAAAGAGTCTGATACCACAGTGAAATAGATGACTCTTCAAGTTTTCTAAAAGAGAACTACCAACAACCACCATTTTCCATTCTTCAGGCACATAATTTTTAAATTATTCATTGAACGTATATATTACTTCATTTAGTCCAATTAAATTGTACCCAACTTAATATTAAGATTTCAGATATTTTTCTGAACAACTACTATCAAGGTTCCCTTTCAGCAGAAAGAGGGATGATTAAACAAAAGCAGTTTTAGCTATACATAAAATACCTCCATCAGATTTGATTTTCCTTAACACAGATTTTAATCTTATGATTAAAACTAAGTCATTTAGGGATATATATGTCAAAAGATACAGAAATGTTTAAGAGAGATGAATGGTTCATAAAGAAAATTTTGTTGCAGAAGTTAACCTTTGGTTAATAAAACATATTATTGATTAGTAAAGAATCTTAGAAATATTTAAGAGGATCCAATATAGTAACAGTTCTCCAAAAAAATGGAATGAAAGCTTACATACAACCCTGCTCAGCAACACCAACAGGTTCTAACGTACACTAGTACCAAAGTAGCATTCAGGACAGAAAATGTCTACTGTATTTCCAGACACTTCAGATGACTTAAAAAAGTAAAGTATGTCCAGCTTCCCTTCCACATGAACCACATCTGTCACTATGGAAGTATACATTCTAGTCACTGTCCCAGCAGCTCCCAGTAACCTGATCTACTGACACTGAGTCACGGTCGCCTTTAACAATATTCTAGTGGATCAGAGATTCTAGTAAGTTCCAAAACACCCAACTTTCACCCAAGGTTAACTGAATTTTAACTTTTAAATTTTGAAATGTCAAGACGAATGTTAGTCTTTCAAGGCTTATCTGTGAAGCTAAATGTGAAGAGTTACAGTTTAAAGTTTATTACACAGTATCGCCTTATATTCTTCCGAAGCAAAGAAAATACCCGCTCAAGGTCTCTTTCTGTTTTTTTGTAACCCCATGACTTACATGAAGACCATGATAGGGAATAGTAAGCTAAAGATAATAAAAGTCACTTAAAAAACAGTAACAATTACATCAATGCTATACTAAGATATTGATATGTATATGGAATATCTCATTTAATGCCTCCTCACCTCCACTCCCCAACACAACCCGCCAAAGAAAACAGCTAAGAGGAATTTAAGGACACTAACTTGTCCAAAATCTCATTGCTAACAAATGGTAACGCAGGGATTTGAACCCAAGCGATCTGAACTCAGAGTCCATTTATAACCATTCAGCATTCTACATCAATTTAAAGGCAATGAGACATGTAATTTACCCGACCATTACTTACTCTACTCGTGAACTCCCTTAACATTATAAACCTTTTTACAGCCAACGATCCCAAAAATACTGACCCAATATAAATCTGTTCCTCTGGCTTTTATGGTAAATAAAGTGCTTCCAGGCTGTCCTAATAATAAAACACATCTTCACTTCCAAAATGACTCTTCACCTCATAACAGTATATAACATTCTTTTCTCCCAAATAGCCATGCTCATTTTTTTCACTAACCATAGTTGGTACCAAATTAGATGCCACACTACCCTGAGCTCCAGGCAAAACAAAAACCAATGTACGTACAATGCAAGAGAATTTTTTGTGATTTGAAGATTATATCTTCTAATATTTCTCTTGATACCAACAAGATTACTTCTCTACATCCTGGGTTCCACTTAGGATCAAGCTAGTTCAAATTAGCTTAAGTACAAGAATCAGATTAGTCTCAATCACTGTTTAAACGAACCAAAAGAAGTTGGGTCAATTCTGAGAGTTGCTTTAGGCACTTGAGGTTCATTCCGATCTTGAAGACCAGTCTAAACACGCCATGAAAAGTTAGACCATTCCAGGAACTGTAGTTTCTCTAAGAAAGCTACAGATTCAACCTAACTCCAAGAGATGAAAAATTCTCTTAAGCTTGTGTAAGTCTTTGTCTATTTTCTGTGGCAGACATAAGGCATGGGATTTTTCAAAGAGGACACCCTTCACAGTACAGTAAGGACATAGGCACGTTTGTAATTAAAATTAAAGTATTCCCTTAAGTATGTTCCCATAACTAAGATGAAAATAAATAAGATTTTTGAAGAAATTATTTTAGATTAAACAGGCTGAAACTTTAGGCACTGTCCATATAATTTTATTTTGTATTCTAAATTCCCAGTTCTAGACCTATTAAATTATTCCATATCTCATTAGCTACTCCTCCTTATGTTATTCCATTTGTTGCAGAGTTCCTTTTTTGTAATCTATTGTCTTTCTGTAACATCACCTGTCTGTCACCTCTTAGCCAATAAACACTGTAATTTATCTTCTCAAACTGTGCAAAAAAACAACACATTGCACTGGAGGAAAGTCTATGAAAAGTAATCACGGTCCCAAATTGTTCTAGAATTCTAAGGAAGCTTTAGTTCTCAGAAAACAGAAGTGGACAAAACTAATTAAAACTAGAGAGAGAACAGATCATAAGTTAACCCTACAAAGGCTCAATTATTTAACACATACTTCTTTTGCTTTGTGGCTCATGACTTTCCCATTGCGTACTTTACTACCAAACTACTGTTCCTTTATTGATCTCACTTTCTGTTAGCTCCTTTTCAAAAAGAAACAAAGGAAATCTAATGTTGCTAATCATTAGCAGCATAGAAAAATGGCTGAATCAATTATCAGGTATTTAGTCAGTATTTTAGATAGATAATTCCAATGGCAGTAGAGTACTAACAACCAATCTAGCACACAGCTATAGAAATGGAGGACTGAGATACAAAAGAACACGGGAAAAATGGTAGCACCTAGACACAGAAATGGAAGACGGGAAATAAGTTTAGTAAATTTCCAAGGTTTCTAATCTAGGAGTTAGGCAAATTATTTGTGCCATGAAAGAAATAAAAAAAGTGGGAAGAGAAAGGGATTAAGAAAAAAAGCACATACTATATCACTTCATATATATGCCACCTCAGTATCCTGTACCAGCAGAAAGGTATGCTGAGAACGAAAGGAAGGAAGGAATGATGGAATTTTAATCTTGCTAACCTTTATAACATTAAGTCAGTTGAATTCACTGACTCAAGTGAAGTTTAGAAAATAAATCTCACCGCTAATTCCACAATTATTTGAGATTTTATTTTAGAAAGTCTCCTTAGTTCTAAACAACATTGCAAGCCTAGAAATATATCCAATTGAGTACTCTCTTTACAAAGTTGGCAAGTTATAGGTGTAAATAATCCAGCAAATTTTAAAGTTTGCATTAGGTTTCTTGTTTAGTAGATTTGAAACTAACACTCCAGCAAAATAAATACAAGAAGATCACACATGTATCAGTCCTTTCAATCTATTAACTCAACAAAACAGCAGTGACATTACTAATGTCACTTTTTTGATACTCAGAAAGGTAACTTTATAAATGTATTCTTAAAAACACTTTATTCAAGATTCCAAGCAAAATTATTACTATGGTCTCATATTGCAATAAAATATATAACACTAAGAATATTCAAAATCCCATAAGAAAAATGCTCCATAAGGTTAAAAGATTATAAATTGGTGAAATGAAAAGAAGAAAATCATAAATATGATAAACATAATATACCAAAACTTTTGGTTTTATAACCAAAATGGGTTATAAAGTTGTTTTTAAAATTAATGTTTTCTATTTTGGATACTGGAAATTCAGCAAGAACTCTAATGCAGGTGGTTACTATTACTCTCCAAAGGCAGAAGCACAAATAAGGCACCCAATTCTAAGGATATTAAAAAAAAAAAAAATTGCCCAAAGTCATCTTTTAAGAAACGACCCTTGAAGTCCTTTGTGTTTATCTTTACAGTTATTTCTCTCATCTTTATGGTTATTTCTCTCATCCAAGTTAGAAGGGAGAGGTGACTACCATGTTCCTATAAGGACAGGTTTAAAAAGGTTTGTTGAAGGTTTCAAAAAGGCTGGTAACCCTACATCGTGAGACATTCTTCCCAGTCCTCAATACTGGACCACTTATTGCATAAGTGAGTGAACAAGTGGGTCATCTTCCAGAGCAATATTTGTGGAAGGAAGAAAAAAGCCCTATAGACTAGGTTACCTAATCTAAAACTGTTGCTGCTTTTAAAATATGATGGCCTAAATATTCATTGAAATACTACTATCTTTCAATGAAAACTTTCAGAAATGGCCTTATCTAAAGACTACCAATATGGAAAATGTACTTTTAAACTTGTAACTGCCCTTCTGAGCAATGCCTGATGATATTAATTTCTCAGCCCATGATATTTGAGGTGGGGGTGAGGGCGAGGGAAGATGTCCCAAAAGACAGCCTCTTCTTTAGAAAATGTCATTTTATTTAATGCCCATAACAGCTCTATGAAAAAGTCTTAATACCATTA
This sequence comes from Equus caballus, assembly GCF_041296265.1. Classification (NCBI taxonomy): domain Eukaryota; kingdom Metazoa; phylum Chordata; class Mammalia; order Perissodactyla; family Equidae; genus Equus; species Equus caballus. Next base: position 75,593,846 of record NC_091699.1, on the reverse strand, counting down.
TTCCCATTTATAAAGATGAAAAAATGCAGGCATTGTTAACTAAACTTATTTAATACCATATTCAGGTCTATGACACTCCACAAGCCATACCCTTTATACAACATCAAAATGCCTTCAAGTATACCTATGAGTGTAATATAAATCAAAATCGTGTGGTGAATTAAAGTGATTTCTTTATCTCTATCTCACTGGAGTACCTTGAAAACCTACCATTGAGAGTGAAGTTTGTGTCCTCTAACCATGTACCATGGGCTCATAACATTGAAATCTGTGATTCATGGAGCTTAGACACCAATTTATCTACTTATTTTCACTCTGAAATACATTATCTCTTGCATTCAGTACTACAGGAAGGCTCTCTCTGAAAATGTACCTAGCCAAGCTCTGTGCTTCAGTTGATGTGGTAGGCATTAATGTAAGATTAAACTTTCTAAACTACAAATTCCGAGTTTTCAATGTTATCGTTGATAGACCATACATACATATACAATTGAGAATAAGACTTCTTTAATTGCATTTCTTCTCAAATATCCCTAAAGCCAGTGTGATTAGCCAGACAAAGCCAAGATATATCCTGAGACTCCTTAGTATAAATGCAATGAATACAGAAATCCTAGAATAAGTCTTGAAATACAAAATTACCATAATAAGAATAAATGATAGTGGGGCCTGGCCCATGGCCAAGTGGTTAAGTTCAGGCACCCCGCTTTGACGGCCCAGGGTTTCACAGGTTCAGATCCTGGGTGCAGACATGGCACTGCTCATCAGGCCATGCTACGTCGGCGACCCACATGCCACCAACTAGAAGGACTCACAACTAAAATATACAACTATGTACTGGGGGAATTGGGGGATAAAAAGCAGAAATAAAAAAGAAGAAGAAGATTGGCAACAGTTGTTAACTCAGGTACCAATCTTTAAAAAAAAAAAAAGAAGATGAAATGATAGCAAAATTAGAAAATTCAGATCTGTGGCCTATTTCCATCCTCTCCCCAAAGCTGACATAACCAATTGGAAAGGGTTCCAAAGAGATTATTAAAGTATCTCCTAAAGGCAATTCCAGAATTTCCTTATGAAGAACTCATCAGTTTTGCCAGAGGGTTAGACTTGTTTTGACACCTAACAGAGTTCCTTAGTCAGAATATGTGTAAAACAGGGCAGTAAGTTTATAATTAAGCCACTTCTTCTAGCTCTCACAACAAATAATGTTGACCAGAAAAGAGAGCTCACGTGGTAATAAGCTTCAATCATGGGTATATTTATGTTTTGTATAAATCATTTTTAGGAAATAGATTGGTAAATCATTTTAATTCTCAAGCATGAGAATTAAAAGAAAATAACTTTTAAAAATACTGTAGTGTATTTTCTTTTGACTATGATTACTCTATTTTGACCCTCAGTAGCTTAGTCTATTTGGAGCTGTATTTAACCAAGATTTGGTGCCTAGAAACCACTTCATATAACTTTATTAACCTGCTAAGAGCCATGATATTTTGAGTTGAACTTAGTCTCAGGCTTCCACATGCCCACAACACCCATCTTTTGATTGGTACAGTTCTCTTCTGAGCTAATCTATCTTCTTAAACAAAAACCTCTCATCAAAACAAAAACTCTTCACAAAGCAGCTGAGCTGCATTTCTTTTTTTTTTTTTTTTTATTAAAGATTTTATGTTTTCCTTTTTCTCCCCAAAACCCCCTGGTACACAGCTGTATATTCTCTGCTGTGGGTCCCTCTAGCTGTGGCATGCGGGATGCCGCCTCAGCGTGGCTCGATGAGCAGTGTCATGTCCGCGCCCAGGATCCGAACCAACGAAACACTGGGCCGCCCGGAGCGGAGCACGCGAACTCAACCGCTCAGCCACGGGGCCAGCCCCTGAGCTGCATTTCTTAACGGACTGGCCTTCCCAGCTTCATATAATTAACAATCTCAGGGTGTCTTTGCATGAATGAATGACTCACTAACTTGATTTTTTTTCCTAAGTGTGAGGCGACAGTAGTATACACGTAACATTAGAGAGAACTAATCACAAGTAGAAGTTGTATACAATGTGGGTTTTTTCCTTCTTCTCCCCACAGCCCCCCAGTACATATTTGTGTATTTTAGTTGTGGGTCCTTCTAGTTGTGGCATGTGGGAGCCCACCTCAGCATGCCTTGATTGAGTGGTCCTAGCTCCGCACTCAGGATCCGAACTGGCGAAAACCTGGGCTGCAAAGCACACAAACTTAACCACTCAGCCACGGGACCGGCCCCCTAACTTGATTTTTTAAAACAAATATTAGTCACATAATACTAAAAACTTACAAAACCACACAATTCAAACACACACAAGCAATCTTGTAACACTCTAAGGACCATGTACGTCAGAAAATCCTACAATTTTTCAGGACTTCAAATCTTAGCAGAACTCAATTATAAGTATTGCACTGAATTACATGTACTAAAAATGTCTAGTTTATTGGGCACTTTTAGCAACTAGAATTCTGCTCAACAGCACTTCTGATTTTTAGAACTTAAAGTACCATTTTAATCATCCCACAAAGGTTAAATTGAAGAAGAGTTTGTTTGGGCACAGAAAACAGGACCAAATATTTTTAAAAAGGAAAAATGATCATCTTTTAGTAACCAGAAAACCTGATCACGTAGGAAAACAAAGTTCACCATATGTGGGAGTTCATTTTATCAACTTGTGTGATGAAAACATCAGGAAAAGCGTGCTTCATTTTTGGGAAGCATAACAGTAAAGATTAACACGCTCCATTGCAACAGACAAATCCTGTGAGGCTTCTGTGAGTTAAAAAAAAAAAGGGGGGGAGCGATTTTGTTAACATCCAATAATGCAATACAGAAATTATATTTCTATGTGTATTAATAGATGTTTTCATGATACTGAATAGACTTTTTCACACAAATATGAACATCATTCACCAAATTGTTGTGACTACTGTATCATACTCTGAAAAAAATGATAAATCATTTAAGCCTGCTCTGTAGTTCTAGGCACATTTATCTTGCTAGTCTCCCTCTTCTAAACTGTGATAGAACAAAACACAAGAAAAACAGGTCTCTTATTCCATCATTACCCTACTGCTCACCTCACTGCCCCTTCCCCCATAAAGTCAATCATAAGCTCCTACTGTAGGGTCTAATTTTCCTCAAGTATCTTTATTTTTTTTTTTTACTAAAATCTTGGTTATCTATACTATATGGAACATAAGAATATTATAATTACTGGTAATGCAAAATAAAGAACTGATACAGTATTTCAATAGGAAAAATTATGATTAGTAATTATTACTTTATATAGAAATTTTATATAATAATTTTTGGAATATACAAATGAAATTTAAAAAATAACTAGCATAAGAAAGGTTTAATTTAATGTAATTAAATATGAGAGAATGTCCTTCAGAGGAGAAAAGTTAAATATAGCACTATATAATAATAAACCTTTGCAAGGGTTCAGCTCACACATTTTAAAAATCTTTTTGTTAAAACCAAAATATACACTTGAACAGGTCATTTCTATACCAAACAAAAACAAAAACAATAACCCCAAACTAGTAAATCATATTACAGCCCCGAAAGAAGGATCCCAATACACACCAATAGCTTCAGATAAAACAGGAAATTTCAACTCTGGCCATTCTGCTTAACATAATATGAAAGAGGGGGAAACTGAGAAAAAGTAGCTTAATCAAATTCCTCTCCAACATTTAATTCCATTTTACTGAAGAGAAGTATTAATCATGCAAAAGTTTCTATAGCTATTAGAATTAAATCAGGTATTTTCCTGAATATCTTTTTGGAAAGTAATATACAGATAATATCCTCAGACAAGAGAGATGATCTGAAAAGTCAGGTAACTATTTTTTAAAATAGTAATAATTTTTTTAAATCATTATTTGCAAGAAATTTAGAAGAGTATCATTAGATTGAAGTAATTAAAACTCACTGATACAAATTGCAATTTATAATATTTTCTCAATAACATCTAGCATGCACTATAAAAAAATTCCATATATGGTAGTGAATAAAAATGGAATACAAATTTAATCCATTTTCAAATTTTACATAATGACTGGTAGTGGCTTGTAGCCTTCCTCCAAGATGACTAATACTTTTACTTGGAACTCTATATAAAATTTGAATCCACATTATTAATCTTTCTGTACTCATTCTAAGTAATAACTTAATATACCTGCATGTAACTATAAATATGTTTTCTTTTTTATATTTGTAACCTGTAGTTATCAGCGATTACGAAGGAAAAGAAACCAAGGTTTAGCTTAAAAGAAAAAAAGGTTGGAATACATTTGCAAATTCATAGCTGACCCTCTCCCCAGTTCAGCTTCATTTCTGCTGCCTTCTGGAGAGCTGCAATCAGTACCGCAGCCTGCAGGATTCAGAACAGAACCTACAGTAATCAAGGAGAAAAAGGACCACCCATTTCCTAGAGAAAAGACTAATAATCATCTTTTTGTTTATCAAGTTTGCTAGAGGTTTTCTGTTGTTAAAATACTGCATGTTACACAACCCATTAGGAGCAAAACTATAGCATTATTTCAATAGATTCAGAAAAATATTTTGGTAATATTCAACACCATTCATGACTTTAAAAATTAAAAACAAATTTTAACTAGAAAAAGAAGAAAACTATCTTAAAACAATTAAGTGAATGAAATGCATCTTTCCAAAAATTTATAGCAAATACAATATATAATGGAAACACATCAGAAGCATTACCGTTTAGAAAAGAATGAGACACAGATGCTCACTATCACCACTTTTACTCGAGATTGTAGTAAAACCTCAGGACAGCACAGTAAGATAGAAAAAATAAAATGAGCATAATGAGTAACAAAGGGAAGGAACAAAGTTGTCATTTTTTCAGATCTGATAGTCAAGAAATCCAAGAGAACCTGCAGACACTTCATTAGATTTAATAAGAGAATTCAGAAAGTTTGCTGGATATATATAAAAATAAGGTTTCTGATTTCTATTTAATATGTCTACTTTCCCTATTATCTTTCATTTTTGTGTCTTCTACAGTTGGGTTAAGATTTCGTTAAGATTTACCAACCAGAACTACACAATTTATTAAGTGCTATGGTTTAATAACAATGGAATAATGTACCTCCCCTTTTCAGATTTGTTGCATTTTCATCGCTTTCTATGTGTATACCAATTGTTTCTGTAATTAAAATATCCTTTTGGTTACCATTTTGACCAGATCATCAGAATGGGCCAATATGTCCAGGTATACTCTAAAATGTCTCCAATATATCCCATTTCTTTCCTATATCAGAATAAACCAGTCACAGCTCATTACTCCTAGTAAAACATAGCCCAATTTACTTAAAATATCACTTTGCAGTTGCCAAAAATGAGAGCACTTTGCCACATCCCTGCCCAGTACCCAGCCCATGCAGCCTTCGGTGGTATCCTGCACTTATTCCTCACCATTTTCTTTACTAGCTTTTTGATTCCTAGACCTGAATATCGTGCAAAAATCAGGAATTAAATTACTGTATGCTTCCAGAAGGTTCCCACTGTTTATGTAAACCATTCCTTTTAAAAGGGCCTAACTTACCATACTTTTCAACTCCTATCTCTAATTTTGTTTCCAGTCCATGATGGATTTTTTAAATTATCACTTACTTATTTCACATTTTATAAACTTTTTCAAAGTTTAGCAAAATACTAGCATTACTTGCCTATTTATTTTTTCAAAAACTCTTTCCATTTTTCTTATGGGACTTTTTCTTCTTTTTGGAAGAACTGGCCCTGAGCTAACATCTGTTGCAAATTTTTCTCTTTTTTTTCCCCTCCCCAAAGCCCCAGTACATAGTGTTATAGCCTAGTTGTAAGTCATTCCAGTTCCTCTATGTGGGATGCCACCACAGCACAACTTGAGGAGCAGTGTGTAGGTCCGTGCCCAGGATCCCAAGCAGAGTGTGTAAACTTAACCACTAGGCCACGGGGCCGGGTGCTGGGACTTTTTTTTCAACATTATCTTCACAAAAGTATAAATTCCTTTTTATATAATTTCTGCCCTTTTTTGAATACTGAAATTGTTCTCTCAATGGTCCAAATATAATGCCCTTTCCCAAGTCTTTATACTCTTTGTTTTCTCCGTAGCCCTAATAACCAGGCTCTCCTTCCTAAAATTCTCTCTTTTCCTTGTTTCTATAATTTTTTTCTAACAAGACACCTATCAGGTTCTGACTGTTTTTCTGATGCTGCCACCTTATTAACAAATATGGGTTCTCCAGGATCTATCTTTCTTTGGCTGATTCCTTTCTCTTTTCATCCTTTTTTTTTTCTTTTTCTTCTTAGCAATCTCATTCAAATTTCATGCCTTTAACTATCACCTTCTGTCCTCATGTCTCTAGTCCTGGCCTGGATCCCAACAACTAGACCATGACTGGCATGTACATAACACCCAAAATAGACATTGCCAGTCGGTTGGGTGCTGCCTCAAAGGACTTCTCAACACTGCTCTAGACAGTCACTGCACTATCACTGAAAAGAAACCTACTCACCATCTCCAGTCATTCCCTACACGTCTCCACCTGATAGTCCATATCAGCACCTTATATGCAATATATCAAACACAGAAGTCATCATCTTTCCCCAAAACTTTCCACACTACCTGCATCACTTTGTAAGGAACTCTTGAAGTCTTCAATAATTCTCTTTTGTACCTTCAAATCCATGTTGTTGCCATATCTCACTGAATAACATTATAGTATCTATCAAATTTGTCTCGTTTTATTCTCCAACATCATATCCTAATATAAGCACTGACTACCTCTTAACAAAGCTGCTATAACTGCTAGCTTCCTAACTAGTCTCCCATCTGCAGTCCCTTCCTTTTTTTTCCCCCAATCCTATTAAGTGCAGCAAAAGTAATCTGCTCATCTCATTTACCTATGAGCACCCCAATGACCACATAAATTCCTTATTCCTGCAATCAGTATAGCTGTAAGCTTACTTCTAATCTTACTTGTATATCTCTATTTTATGTATTTTACCAAACATAACATCTCTATTCTTTACTCATCATGTTTCTTCTCGTTGACCGGGTCTCCCTTTCCTTTGGGCTAGAGAAAACTGGAGAGAGTGGAGAGATAAATTCAACAGAAGCTGATAATGTAGTGGATAAAAGTGATGAGTGAAAAAGAAGAATCAAGGATGATGCTCAGATTCCTAGCCTGTACAAAGAGATATATGATGATACTAGTCACTTAAACAAAACTGGAGGCATTTGAGGGGAGGGGTTAGAACTTACATTGTGAAGTGACTGTAACATCTCAAAGTGGAAATGGATATCAGATAAGCAGGTGGACATGTAGATCTTGATCTCAGAAGACAGGTGTATACTATAGACATTACTCTCAGAATAACTGTAACATAGATGATAATTTAAGCCACAGGTTTACCGAGAAAGCCAATATAAAGAGTTCAAAAAGAAGATAGAATTTTAGAAGAGGCCTAGAACATGCTGTTAGAGGTCAAACAGAGAAGGAAGAACGAGAACACTGAAAAGAACAACCAGAAGAATGTGATTTTATGGGAGCTAAGGGGAAAAGAAGCATTTAAAAGAAGGCATGGTCTGCAATGTTGAATGCTACTGGGAGGAAAAGTAACAAAGAAAGATAAAGATGGAAAAAAAATACCATTAGATTTAATAACATAGAGGTCTCACTGGTGTCCTTAGTTTTGACAAGGGAGAACCTTGAATGAATCTATTTGAGGAGTGAAGAGTGTGAGGTGAAGAAATGAAGGTCAAGAGTTGGCAGGTAGAAATTACTCCTTCAAAAAATTTGGCTATGAAATGGAAGAGAGAGATTATAGAGAATTACATATGATAATACACATAATGCCTGTAAGGCACTTCAAACAGTGCATTATCTCATGCAGTTCTATCTTTTCTCCCACTGATAGCTCTAAATGTAACATTATTCATTCCCACTAAGGTCAGGAAGAAGGCAAGGATGCCCACTATGCCTACTACTACTTTTTTCCTGAACATATTAGTCAATGAAATCCTTAGAGAAAATCATTAGAAAAGTAAAAAATAAGAATTAGAAAAGAAGCAACAAAACTATTAGAGAAAAAAAAAATCGTAGGCAGAAGAACCGGAAAAGTAGTAGTAAAACTATCTGCTAATGATATGATGGAATACGTGGAAAATCCTAGAAAAGCAATGATAAAACTCAAGAAACAAAAGAATTCAGCAAGGTACGAGGATATAAAATGAATGCGTAAAAATCAATAACACTCACATACACAAATAAAACCAGACAGAATATATGATGGATGAGAAAGCCCCATTTCAAATAGTAATAAAAAAGATTAAATACTTAGGAACAAACAGAAATGTTTAAAACATTCGTGAAGAAAAATAAATGCTCTTAAAAGACACAAAAGTAAGTCTGAACAACTGAAAAGAAATACATTGTCCTTGGTTAGGATATCTCAACATCAACATGTTATAAATTTACAAATTTAATTTGAGTCCAATAAAACTATTAATGAGCTTTTTTTTGGAGCTAGACAACTTGATACTGAAGTTCAAGTGGAAAAGAGAACTTCAGAAAAAGCTAAGAAACACTGAAAAGAAACAGATATGGAGGGGAAAAAAAAACTCAAAACATACTACAGAAATTAAAACATACTAACAAAGGCTCTATAATGAAAACAGTGTGGCACTGTTGCCTGAATAGACAGACTGAGAAACAGAACACATAATCCAGAAACAGATTCGGCTACGACAGAGGACATATCACAAAACACTAGTACAAGGACGGTTTTTTTAACAAATGGATAGACATCTAGGGGGCAAAAAGGATAAAATCCAACCTGTTTCTCACACTGTACATAAAAATAAACTCCAAATGAATCAGAGATTTAAACATAAAAAGTGAAACTATATAGGTCCAAAAATATATATATATTGTTGAATTCCTCCTAAAACCTGGGAATTTATAAAAGGCTTTCTAACTAGAATTAAAATTCAAATATAAACTTTTACATGACAAAAAATACCACAAGCAAATTCAAAAGACAGATGACAAACTGGGAGAAAACATTTGCAATATACATCACTGATAAATGGCTAATACTGCTACAAAAAACTTTCAAAACTGAGGAAAGAAAGATCAAATATCCTACGGAAAGTGGTTCTTAAACATATGAAAAGACATTCAACTCCACCCATAACAACATGAATGCAAATTAAATGTACACTGAGATATGATTTCTCATCTATCAGATGGGGAAACATGCAACTTTCACAGTAAACTCTGGTGGCAAGGCTGAGGGGAAACAGGCACTCCCGTGCATTACTAGTGGAAATGCAAAATGGTACAACCCCATGCAGGAGAACAGAGCAATATCTAATAAAACTACATAATCATTTACCCCTTGAACCAGCAATCCCACTTCCAGGAATTTACCCTGAAGATAAACCTACAATAATAGGAAAATGCATATGCACAAGGATATTCATCACAGCATTATTTGCAATTGCAAAACACTGGAAACTATTTAAATGCCCAAGCTAAGAGATTGGTTAAACAAACCATGGTACATACACACAATCAAGTAGTAAGCAACTGTAAAAATGAATGAGGAAGATCTCTATAAACTGATACGGAGTGATTTTCAAGGGATATTGATAAATTAAAAAAGCAAATTGCAAAAGAACATATACAGTAGGCTACCTTTTGTAAGAAAAGGGAAATAAAAAACTGTAAGAAAATTTATTTGCTTATCTTTATAAAAGGAAGGATGAACTAAAAAACAAAAAAGTTGGTTACCTATAAAGCATGGGGTGGAATAGCGAAGACAGAGTGACACTTTTCTGAGTATACCTTTTTATACAATTTTACTTTTTGGAAAAGTAAATGATAATTTTCTACATATTCAAAAAAATTAAATCAACAAGGATCTGAAGGAGGAGGAAGATGCAAAAGCTTAAAGAAAACTAAAACTAGTCAACTTAACTATATTTCAAATCAATACCACATCCACACTTGAAGGATAAAAAAGAAAGAAGTAACCCAAGTAATTACGAGTACAACATTTGATTACATATACAGTCATGCGTCACTTAATGACAGGGATATGTTCTGAGAAACACACTGTTAGGCGATTTCATCACCTTGCAAACATCACAGAGTGTACTTACACATACCTAGATGGGACAGCCTACTACACACCTAGGCTACATGGTACTAATTTTATGGGACCACTGTTGTTTATGCAGTTTGCTGTTGTCTGAAATGTCATAAGGCACATGACTGTACTCACAGAATTGAAATGGGGGAAGCAGAGAGAACTTCAAACAAATCATGACCTCTTTTTGGTAGACTTGTTTGTTGTGGTGATAGAACGAACCAATTCTGAAACTATTTTAGACGTATTATTGAGTTGCACTAATAAGTTAATGTGCTGGTGCTGTTGGAAGCCAATGTTCTCACTGTGAAAGAAGGGACATATGAATATGAAAAGGCGGAAGACAAAGAACCCTGTAGAGATGAATTTGAATTAGAGATACTGGTGTGAACTTCTAAAATTTGTATATGTATATCAGTATGCATAAATTTATGTTCCAATGTAGATGTAGATGTATAACTATAATCCTGTATTTCCTAGCTCTGTCCTCTAAAAGGGACTAAAAGGCAAGACTCCATAGTGATGAGCACAGTTTAGTAGCAATAACCACAGTCGTGCCCAGATCATAATCTCCAATACCATTCCCCCACTGCAATCAGAGCTCTTAAGAGAAATGGCTGCCCAGAGCTGGGGCAGAACAGATCAAAGATAAGCCTGTGACAAGTTGTTTTGCCAGAAAGTAAGGAAGCACTCAAAAAGGTGAAGGGGGAATGCCATGCACTTCTACTAATCAAACCTGAACAATTTGGGCACCAAAATAATTAAGTACAGTAACGAATTATAAACCACTGAAAAGAACAGATACCCAGATGATCATACCAATGATAAATGACTGAATGAATAAGAAAGTAAATCAATCCATCAGTCAATCAGAATGGTTTCTGCTTACAGTAGAATGCTGATGTTGACTGGAAGGAGGCCTAGAATCAGAAAATCAGCAGTTTCCAAACATTATGGAAAAAACTGTACCAGGCACGAATCATCAATAGACGGTAAACCCAGGTGGAAATTCTGATGAGGAGGAGGAGATCTGCATGATCTTAAAGTGTTTCCCCACAGACTGCGCATTAGTTGCAAGAGAAAAACTATGACTCTGCACTGGAGAAATCCAACCACACTGACAGAATGATCAAAATTAACATCACCAATGTGCCTCGAGTTTTGATATCCTGAGAAGGACACAGCATCATTTATGTAGTATTCTGGTTGGAATACATAACCTGAACCTAATCATGAAACAGCAGACAATCCCAGACGAGGAGTGAGAGATAGATACCTAGATAGAGAGATAGATAGACAGATAGATAGATAGATAGGCAGACAGACAGACAAAGGACTGTATTATTCAAAAATGTCAATGTCATAAAAAACATAGAAAGGCTGTGGAAAATTTCATATTAAAGAAGCTAAAGAGATATGACAACTAAACGTAATACCTGATCCTAGACTGGATTCTTATTGAAAGAGAAAAATGCTATAAAGAATATTATTGGGTCATCTGACAAATTTGGAATACAGATGATAAATTAGATACAAGTATTATATCAATGTTAAATTTACTGAAGCTGGGGCTGGCCCTGTGGCCGAGTAGTTAAGTTCAGGCGCTCTGCTTTGGCGGCCCAGGGTTTTGCAGGTTCGGATCCCAAGCACGGACATGGCACTACTCATCAAGCTATGCTGAGGCAGCATCCCACATAGCAAAGTCAGAAGGACCTACAACTAGAATATACAACTATCTACTGGGGCTTTTGGGGAGAAGGAAAATAAATAAATAAAAGAAGATTGGCAACAGATGTTCGCTCAGGCGCCAATCTTAAAAAAAGAAATTTTACTGAAGCTGACCATTGTACACAGGTATGGAAGAGAATATCCCTATTCTCAAGAAATATACACTGATGTACTTTTAGCAATAAATGCAATCTCTGTTCAAATGGTTCAGAAAAAAAATTATGTGCGCGCGCGCGCGCGTGTGTGTGTGTGTGTGTGTGTGTGTGTGTGTGTGTGTTGAGAGGGGAAGGGAGAGGAAGTGCCCAAATGATAAAGCAAATGGGGTAAAATGTTAACAGTAGGTGATTCTAGGTAAAGAGTATACCATTCTTACTCTTACAACTCTCCTACAAATTTGAAATTATTCCTAATTAGAAGTATTTTTCTGAGCCAGCCATTTACTATTTTTTCCTACCATATGATTCCCATGTTACAGCTTTAGAGAATGAGACCTCGGGATGTGAAGTAATCAGGAGGTGAGCCCAGTCAGCCTTACTCCAGAGTCTAGCATTGGTTTCAATAATCCCGATATACTGGATTTGGGGTGTTAGATTTAGCCTCACCTCACCTTTAGCTCTAAGATTTCCAAGCTGTTTGGACTTCCCTAACTTACCTTTTCAAATTCTCTCCCCTAACTGTCTTTCCTGTGCTTCCCCTAACTGCAGGCCCCAATCACTACAGTTGCATCCCGTCTCTGGCTCTCCAGCATACAGTGCTCTGGCCAACTTTATTCTTTACAAATCCCCAGGGAAAATCCTATGTTCTGGATTCTAGCTCTCATACATTTACTGAGATGTGCTATACTTACAGCAATAAGCAACTGGATGGCAGGACTGTATCCTTCTCACTATTGTATGCCCAAGGCCAAGTACTGAGCCTATTCTATATTTGGGACTTCAGTAAACAATTATGGAGCTGAAATATCTGTCTCATTGCTTATGGTTTTCCTCATTCTAGCAAACATTAGGCATGCTCAATTTCTTCCCTTCCATTTACCCACCAAATCTGACTGGGATCTATTCAACATTTACTTTCTAAAAGATGCTATCTCAGTTACTCCAGCCCTGAAAATGTCTGCCATCCTCAATTCCTTCAGCACACAGGGACTGTACCAATACCTTTTGCATTTAAACAACAATATTGGAAAGTATGTTTTATGTGGCATAACATTATGATGATTTCAAAAGTTGTCCTCATCTCTTATTTTAAGAAAAATAAATACTGGAAAGAAGCCAGTTTCTACATATGCTAAAGGAAAAGATGATAACAGTTGTCTTAAAAAAAAAGATGCTATGGTCAAGTAAATTTGGAAAGTGTTACACTGAAATTAAGCTACACCAAGTTCTCAGATCCTTCATTATAAATCATTGTATATTGTGATTCTCCTAGAGGGAAACGAAGTATACAGTGCTTTCCAAACTTTATTTGACCATGGGATCTTTTTACTCAGAGCATCTCCTAAGAAAAATATACTGTAGAAAACACTTTGGAAATGCTGACTACACTAATACTGGAAAAAAAAAAAATCAGAATATCTGGAATGTGATAAGACACTTAAAAAACAAAAGAAGCCAGCCCCAGTGGCCTAGTGGTTAAGGTCAGCATGCTCTGCTTCAGCAGGCAGAGTCTGGTTCCCAAGTGGGGACCTACACGGCTGTTAGCAGCCATGCTGTGCTGACAGCCCACATACTAAAAAATAGAGGAACACTGGCAAGGATGTTACCTCAGGGTGAATCTTCCTCAGCAAGAAACAAAGAAAAGAAACTACCTGTTTAACACTAGCAGGATCACACAAAACTTCCCACATATAATACAAAGTAACTGCTGATTCTAACTGCAATTACTTAAAGATCAAAACCCTGTAGTTCTAGATTAAATACCTGCCTACTTCAAGGTCCCACTAAAATTCTGATGTGAGCTTCCCTTGCCTCCTCCAACTCTTGAACCACAGATGATCAACTCCAATATCAGCATCCCACAATTAATACAAACACACACACACAAAGCAAATTAGAGGTTTTGACTGAGAAGCATTATAGCAGTGCCTCTCAAATTTTAATGTGCATACAAATTACCTGAGAATTTTGATAAAAATACAGAGTCTAATTTAGTAAGTATAGGGTTGGGCTCAATAATCTGCCATTTCTAGCAAGTTCCCAGGTAACATCGATGCTGCTGAACTAGGGACTACATTTTGGATGAGGGTTGCAGGCATCTCAGGACAAAAAGTTGAGGCCCCTAACTTATAACTATCCAATGGCTACACCTTTCAAACTGCTTTTCAAAGGTCTAATTCTCCCATAGAAAAAAAACTAAGCTTTTGTTCATTTATAAAAATAGAAGCTGTGTACAATAAAAAGAAAACACTAAAATCATTATTATCTGCTGACAGTTACTTTTCTTCAGAAATGGCAGTTTCCTGCAGATGGCCATAAAAGTGCATGTAGAAAATCATTTTTTGGTCTAACTCCTTATTTTACTCCTATTTCCAAATGGCTACACCAACAACACAGAAACACATGACCTCTATGGCAGTCAGGAATTGTCTCCAACTTCACAGACTTACAAGGCTGCAAAGAGAAACTATTACTGCCCCGCCTTCACCTAAAAAGACACTGATAAAGCCACCATCTTTCTCAATGATTTACTGAAAGCAGCACTTCATTTTAATAAAACCATCCCAAAACATAAAATTGATTGAACCAACTGCTGTGGTGGGCATATACAACAGCTGATCAAAATCATTCAAGATTTTCATTCTTACAGATATTCTTTCAGGCTTTGAGAATTTTTCCTCACTCTATACTTTTATCGTGATATCAAAATAGCTGAACTAGACAAAAAAGGATTTTTAAATCTTTTGAACAAAGTTTTAAACAAGTCAATTCAAGAAAATAATAAATCACATCTTTAAACTTAAACAATGTACATACAACTAATAAACTCTTTTCTAGAAAATTTACAGATTAAACTGAGTAACCTCTGTATTGTCAAAAATCGTGTGGCTTTTCCTAGGCATACCACTGCCATTTAGCAAAGTAATATAACATTACATACGACATATTACCCTCATTCCTTACCAAGAAAAACTTTGCAAAATTAGAAGTCATTTCTCTTTATAACTGGGTTTCTTGATATTACACATTTTAAGATGCTATTTCATTAAAAAACAAAGACATTTATCCTTTCACTGAATGTTAGATGATGCCTTTATTTGACTTTTCATAATAAAGTAATCTTATAGTATTTTTGTCAGAGTGAAGGACAAAGATAAGCCAACTGTTTAGATTCCTCTCCTTTATGTTGTGTCTTTGATCACTAACAATGCTGCATGAACAGCCAACAGAAGGCTGACATTTCATAAAATATGCAGTGATAAAAACTAATACTGTAGCATCTGGGAGCGATATATAAAATGCAGAAATACACCTAATAACTGTGATCTTAAATTACAAGTTACTAAACGTTAAATAAAAAGCATACCTAAGAATAAAAAAGTGGCAAGATTAAAAGGGGTTTTTTGTACTTCTATTTCTAAAAACAAAGTTTTAAAAATAATCTAAGTCTATAACACTCTCCCTGCTATTCTACACTTAAAAGCCAGCTACCTTCTAAGAACAGGGTATCTGTACTACATACCTTTCAACAACTGAAGAACACAGTACAAAACCATCATTGAAAGGTACCATAGAAAATGTAGAGGAAATTTTTCTCAGATACTTAAAAATGTCAAAACTGATAAGAAGGAGCTATACATCACTTTAAAGATAAGATGTCAGAGCCCATAACCAAAATAAGTGTTAAAAACTGTAACAATCTAAACAAATATACTCTTAATGCCAGTACTAACACATCCTTTCACAATCTAAGTCTTAAATCCTTGGTACACTAGAGCAAGTAAATAGTGCTCAAAGATGTTTAAATAATTTTAATTTTACTACTAAACATTTGTTCTTTAATAGTGGGAAGCAGGTAAGGCACTCAATAAAGATCCAAGAGCAATTGTGTGAACTATCTTTGGAGCATTTGGTTTAATATTCTACCTATATCCATCAAAATCACAGTCCAGCATAAGCGTTTTTATTGTTTTTTTTTTTAATATATATGCTAAGGGGAAGTGAAAAAACAAAAGCCACATTCAGCACTTCAAGAATTCTGAATTACACTTTGAATAAAGAAAATATACAACAGTTAAGTATGTGGGAGGCAATTGTCCTCATGCTTATAATTAGCATCCGAATTTAGGGATTTCACTGCTTAATGCACACCCACCCGCCTGTTATTCTTACCATGGCTTTTTATGTCACTTAATGGAGATAAATACACTTTTCCCTCCTCATATTTACATCAACGCTATTTAATTTTTCTAAAGCTGTTATAATAGGTTAAACAGCAGTCTCAACATCACTCTTCATCTCCCACTGGACAAAGAATGGCATTACAGGACTGAGAGTAGAGAAGGCATATTTACATTCATAATGTTTCTACTATAATATTTATGTAAATTATGATTTTACATTTGCAAATACAATAATTTTTCGTTTCACTGCATATTTTCCCATCCTTTCAACATTAACTTTCTATGGTTATTACAATCTCAAAAAAATCATACCTATGAAATGCATGATATTGTCCAAGCCATTGGAAGAAACACTTAAAGCTAAAATAATAATGTGCCAATAATGTATTTAATTTTAACCTAACGTTATTCTCCTACAAAAGAGAGTTTAATATATTAACTAAGAAATTCTAATAGTTTTGAGTTTAGGGAATCTTCCTTTCAAAAATGTCTTCATTATCTTTTAATTATTTCACAGCAGTTTACATATCACATTAATATAAAAATTTACTAGAATTGTTTTAATGTCAAAAACATATGAATCATTCTTTCCATTTTTTTGTCTACTGAATTTACCCAGACATAGAGCATATGAGTGTTATGTACATTTAGAAGAAAACAATTAAGTTTTACCATTTGAAAACAAATGATTTCAAAAGTAATTTATCCTATAAAAATTTATCTATTTATTTATGTTTTGCTGAGGAAGATTCACCCTGAGCTAACATCTGCTGCCAATCTTCCTCTTTTGTACTTGAGGAAGATTCACCCTGAGCTATTATCTGTGCCAATCTTTCTATATTTTGTATGTGGGTCACCACCACAGCATAGCTGCCAACAAATGATGTAGCTCTTTGCCCAGGAACCAAACCTGGGCCACTGAAGCAGGGCCTGCTGAACTTAACCACTAGGCTACAGGGCCAGCCCCATAAAGTTTATTGTTAAAGTAAGAAAATTATACATACAAATGACAGAGAGTAAAAAAAGGAGGGAATTTCCTGGTTTTTCACTTGTCAAAAAAGTAGCAAATCTACTCCTCAATTATAATTAAATAAGTACTGTTAAATTAGCTGAAGAATATTTCTCTCTCCCTTCTAGAATGTAAAGTCCACAAAAGAAGGGTCCATGTCTCTTTTGTTTAACTCTTTATCAACAAAGCCTGAGTGTAGGTAATCAATTAATATTTGTGGAAACAGAGTGAGCAAGTATCAACTTGTTATCTGAGATTTGTAACGAATTGTACTTAGCCCACTAGAGAGAGACAAAGAAATATAACATGGTCCCTGCTCTCCTGACACTTAAAATCCAGTTAGCAATACAGGACCTGGCCCCAATTAAAAACAAGAAATAGTGCAAAACAATAAAGTGCCTTGTGAGCAGCAACAAAGCAAAACAGGAGTTCAGAAGAGGGTGAGATCACAGTAGACAAAACTGTTCAGGAAGATTTCATGGAGAGGGCAAGACATGAGCTGCAAGTTAGAAAAAAGGATGTAAACTGTAGATGACCAAAAAGAAAACAAGAGGGACATCAGAGCAAAAAGGAGGAGATAAAATACTGTGAGATAAGTAAGAATATGCAAATATAGTAATGTTCTCAGTATGTTAGGATCATCTTGACAGAAAGGGGAGAATTTTTGTTACTGGCTAGTGGAGGAAATGGCTAAATAGTAAATTAGGATAACTTTATGAGAAAACCTTGAATATCAGGCTAGAGATTCCAAATTTCAATCTATAGACAAAGTGAGGCCACTGAAAGTTCCTAAGCAGGAGAGTGAAAAATGCTTTAGGAAGATTAAGCTGATAACAATATACAGGACAATTTGAGGTTAGCAAAGATATCAATCAAATACTTCAGATTTGAAGACAGCAAAGACTTCTGAAGTATTCCAGGAATAAGGCTGTAGAGGAGTGGATTAGGCTGGCTTTAGGAATGGTAAGGAACTGGCAGGAGCAAAAACCACGACTGTACGCTGACTAATTAGATATGATGGGTAAGGGAGAAGGAGACAGTGAACTCCTAAGTCTAAGATAAAGACCCTAAAGGATAATGGGAGGGAAGTTAAAAATGGCTGGATTTGGCTGGAAAGAACAGGTGAGGGGCAAAATCATGCTTTCAGTTCCACACCTTTGCTGTGGTAGGAAACAAAGTGTTCAAGATAGTAAGAAAAGAGAAATGGAAACATGAGAACGAGGTCAAATGTAGAGCTACAGATTTCTAGAGTTTTCTATGAAGATACAATAGTTTAAAATCTTGAAAAGGAAGGGAAAGGAAGAGTAAAGAGCACAGACTGAAGTTATACTACAGTATTTAACAAATTCTCTAAATATATCTGTGGAAATTAAAATAAAATGAAATGACTGCCTTTACTAGATAGTTCGAGTCCAGAAGAAATAACTCAAGAAAGGACACAGTGTCCACAGAGAGAGCACTCACAAAAACCTTACCCAAGGTTGTCAAACTAGCAGGGTCTTAGAAAGTACTGCAAGGAAGCATGATTTTTAAAGATTCTATTTTTGTTTTTGTTTTAGAAAGACAAAATAGTCGATATAAACCAGGGGGGAAAACTAAGTATCTGAGAAAACTATGAAACTTTTAAACACAGAACTTCCTATTGTATTGTTTCACTAAAAGACAAAACTAGTAGATTTTTCTTTTAAAATGTCCTGATTCTGGAATGCATGTAAAGTAAATGCCAATAGAAGGCTAAAAGAAAAACATATTCATCTGCTGTATATGTTTTATATCAATTACATTACTCCCATTTGTACATATCTTTTTTTTATTATTATTGTCTCAGATTTGGGTCATTAAGTAAATTCGATATTATGTCTTGATATTTCCTAGTTTCAATACAATATTCTAAAGAGAAAAAATCTAACAGGTATTGTACATATACTTTAAAGCATACACCAATGGCAACCCAACTTAAGACTAACTGACAGGGTAGAGCCTGTAGAAGAACACAGAGTTCATAAGGAAAACAGAAATAAAGTCCCCAACTCCCACCCCATCCACCATTGGGCCTAGAGGAGAGAATAACAGCAAAACGGATTGAGAACACCAAACATAAATGTAAATATATAATAAGGTTTAAAAAGTTGTTTTCCAGAGTGCACTTTATCTGAAGAACCCTGAGAATAATTTAATTGTGTCGAGATTTAGGGATTCCAATGAAAAGGAGAGAGCTTTCTAAAGCCTGATCTTCATCGTGATACCTGAAGAGGAGACACTCTCATTCATCAGCACAAGCAGCACTTGTTCTGATAAGTGAGTGAATGTATGTACTCTACATGGGTGTTTCACTCTACTAAAAGATATTTAAGCTAATCACTAAGTCAGATATGTTCTTAAAAATGCTAAGTGGTTGTTTATGTGTGTTAGATTTTCTGTATGGCATATTAATGTACTTTTCCTGTATGATATAGTGAACTCGGTGATGATAAATATGTGGTGTGTCTGCCACCTACATTTTCACTGACAGCAAATGGAGTGTAAAACTGGCATTGCAAACTGAAAAGAAAGAAATTAACTTCAGAGGTACATAGCATTGGTTTTATCTTCTGCACTACTTACTAAATCTAAACTCTGATGGATTCACCATTAAATTAAGGACATAAGTAAAAGTACAAATTAGCAACTATCAAATATCTACTTAGCTTATTAAAATAAGATATGGGATTAAAGATCATAAAATTGGATTTTTTTTAGATTTTCCAAGGAACAAAATAATCCATTCGTATACAAATTATATTTTGTGCTTTGGGGAAAACTCTAGACTACAAATTTTAAGTTGAAGAGGAGACATAAAAGGCAATTTGGTCTTTAGATACACATAAAATACATAATTGTTTTCTTCAATTAATGTAGTTTAATCTAATAAATAAAAATCTTCAAAAATGTGAAATAAAAACATTCAAGTACCTACTTTATTAAAAGGCAGGTGAATTAGTAAAATTGTTTCTATAATAACCCCCACCCCTCCGAAAAAAATCAGTAGCTCTTTAAATGAATGCAATGCCCAGCTAGCTATTTCTTTAGTATAAAATAAAGTCTAAAGGCAGAGGGGGGAAAATGTCTGTCTTAATTCCTCCTCTTCCCATGTGACAGTCTAAGGACAGCATCAAGCACAAGCAGCAGCACAAATGTAGATGCCACAACCTCAGTATTCAACTGTTACCTTGTCACTAAACACTGAAGAACATGACAATGGCAGGCTTCAATGGCAAAAGACTAAAAGAATGATCTAAGTCATCACACTCTAAAACATACGGCTCCTTTATCTATAAACAAGAGGGAAGAAAGAAATGACATACACTCTCTTTCCTTGCTGACTTCTAGCAAGTGGGCCAGAAAAACTATTCATGACCTTTGCAAAGGTGTCAAAGGGAAGGAGAGGAAAAAAGAAGGAAAGAAGTGAAATATAAATTTAAAATGGAGAGAGGCAGAAACTTGAGTTTGGGGTTTTATTTGTATCTTAAATAATTCAACTGGCTACTCAGAAATTGGATGACCATATAATTTAGTATCCAAACTGGGACACTCTCAAGAATAAAAAGGAGTTATGGAAGGCAGAACAATCCACCAAGTCCCCCAAAGACGCCCAAGTCTTAATCTCTAGAACCTGTGAATATGTTGCCTTACACTGCAAAAGGGACTTGGAAGATGTGATTACAGTTATGGACCTTGAGCTGGAGAGATTATCCTGGTGGGTTCAATCTAATCACAAGTCAGAAAGAAAGATGCTATGAGAGAAGAAGAGTCAGATGTAAATGGGAAGGATTCAACCTGCTTTGGCTTTGAAAATGGAGAAAAGGAGTCATGAGCCAAGATACAGCTCCCTCTAGAAGCTGGAAATGGCTCAGTTTATGGGCAACAAGAGAATAGAAACCTAGGCCCACGAAGAACCACAAAGAATTGAATTTTGCCAACAGACTGAATGAAGAGGAAACAGATTCTCTGACATCTTGATTTTAGCCTGGTGAGACCCATACTGGACTTCTCACCTACAGAACTGTAAGATAAAAAACTTACTACTACTAAATTAAAACCACCACTCAGTTTGCAGTAATTTGTATGGGAATAATAATAAACCATTATACAGGTGCTATAAATAATTAAGGCAGGATAACAGACATACAGAGGCACTATCTCAAGCAAATTGGGCTTATGATTACTGTAATCAGAACTAGCAACCACATACACAACTCACTAGTACATATTTCTGGCACAGAATCTTTTTGGAGGAGGGGTTAAAATTTCATTTTCTTTTTTTCACTTTTTTCTTTAATTGAGGTCATATTGGTTTATGACCTTATGTAATTTCAGGTATATATTATTATATATCAGTTTCTGTATAGACTGCATCATGCTCACCACCAATAGACTAGTTTTTATCCATCACCATACATATGTGCCCCTTTACCCCTTTTGCCAACCCCTTGCCCCCTTCCCCTCTGGTAACCACCAATCTGTTCTCTTTATCTATGTGTTTGTTTATCTTCCACATATGAGTGAAATCACATGTCAGTTGTCTTTCTCTGTCTGGCTTACTTTGCTTAACATAATACCCTCAAGGGCCATCCACGTTGTTGCTAATGGGACGATTTTGTCTTTTTTTATGGCTGACTAATATTCCAT
The DNA here is from genome assembly GCF_041296265.1 of Equus caballus. Taxonomy (NCBI): domain Eukaryota; kingdom Metazoa; phylum Chordata; class Mammalia; order Perissodactyla; family Equidae; genus Equus; species Equus caballus. The sequence continues at coordinate 75,571,919 of NC_091699.1, read as the reverse complement.
TGTATGTATACCACGTTTTCTCTGTCTATTCATCAGTTGATGGGCACTTGGGCTGCTTCCATGTCTTGGCTATTGTGAATTATGCTGCAATGAACATAGGGGCGCACAGATCTCTTTGCATTGTCGACTTCATGTTCTTTGGATAAATACTCAGTAGTGGGATAGCTGGATTGTATTGTATTTCTTTTTTTAATTTTTTGAGAAATCTCCATACTGTTCTCCATAGTGGCTGCACCAGTTTGCATTGTATCACCTCACACCTGTCAAAATGGCTATAATTAACAAGACAAGAAATAATAAGTGACACAGAATCATTTTATCCAATACAGAATTCAAACCCTTACCTTAACAGTGGAAAGTTTTAATCCAAGTCTTTTTAGTTAACATTTGTGAACTAATTTCCAGAAAAGAATTAAACCCCCAAGAAGTTGCAAATAGTCGTCATGAACCTTTTTCCCCAACAACAATTAAAACTTCATTCCAAGTATTAATACATATTAATTTCTCTCTTTCTGTATTATAGCATATCCTTACTTTCCTTTTTTCCTAATAAAATTTTTCACCACGTCTGATTACAATTCAAAAGGAAATAAAATAGGAAAAGATTTGACACACCTTCCTGAAAAGTTCCTTTTCTAAGCATGTTAAAAACTACTCATTCTAATTTAGGAAGAGAAGGCCAGAGAATATGTTTCAATAGAAGAGGTAAATGTTCTACTTAGGCTCTCCCTTAAGACGAAAAACATAACACTCTTTATCATTGAGAAAACAGAGGTACAGTCTGGATGAACAGCCATTTTATCTTTCAACCAAAGTTACTCCTAAAGAGATCTGCATTTTGTTAAGCTTGAAAGAGTGTAAATTTTGGGAGTAAGCACTTAAGAATAAAGTCATTCTAAAACTGAAAATAAATGCTTTTTTTAAATTCAATATAATTCTCACTAAATTTGATTTAAAATTAAATACAAAATTACAGGTACTATAGTAGTCGATATTAATCAACAATTCATTATCAGATATAGTACAATCCCCCTATGAACTACAAGTTTCATGTTGTACTAGCCCTGGGAAAAATTAACATTATTTCAAGCAATTCAAGATTCACTGAACCCTAATTCTGAAGCTGTTTAGCAACTTTTTAAGTCAAAATTAGCTGATTATGGGGCCGGCCTCATGGCCGAGTGGTTAAGTCCATGCACTCCACTTCATCAGCCCAGGGTTTCACCAGTTCAGATCCTGGGCACGGACCTAGCACTGCTCATCAAGCCATGCTGAGGCGGCATCCCACATAGCAGAACTAGAAGGACCTACAACTAGAATATACAACAGTGTACTGGGGGCCTTTGGGAAGAGGAAGAAGAAGAAGAAGAAAAAAAAGATTAGCAACAGATGTTAGCTCAGGGCCAATCTTAAAAAAAAAAAAATTAGCTGATAGAAGGTTAATGTTAAAAAATGAATCTTCTATACACTGCAATTAGATAAGAGAATTAAATAACAATTAAAATTTTAATAAGAGCAAAATGATTCTTGTAGATTGTTTTTATATGTGTAAATATATAGAGAAAAAAACTATTACAAAAATAGAGAGTTCATTACTATAAATTAAATATACAACTTTCAACAGCTTTCTTACATATCTACAAAAAGTGACTAGTACATAAGTAACTCCTAGAGCGACTAGAAAGATAGATTTGTCATCAATAGAGACAGGGAAGACTACAGGTGAAATAGGTTTGGAAGAGAAACAACAGGAGGTCAGTTTTTAACGTACTGAGTTTGAGATGACAATTAGCTCTGTGGAGACAGCAAATCCATTAATTGGATATACAAACTAGGAGTTCAGATAAGGGGGCTAGGTTGATCTCTTTGGTATTTAAAGACATGGGACTGGATGAAATCACCAAGGCAGGGAATGTCAATAGAAAAGATTAAAGGTCAAATAACTGAGTTCTGATGCCCTCCAAAATGACAGGTAGGGAAGAATAGGAGAAACCAACGGAAGGAACTGAGGAGCAACCAATGGGGCAGAGAAAACCAAGAGGGCGTGATGTCCTGGAAAACAACAAACAAAGTGTACCAAAGAGGACAGACTTGCATCAAACACTAGCAACAGGTCTCAAGTAAGGACAGGAATTGATCACCAGATTTAGCAATGTGGAAGTCACTGAGGATCACAACAAGACCAAATTCAGGGTGGAGACTTTTGCCCTGTGGTGAGTTTAAGAGAGAGTGGGAAGAGAATAATTGGAAACAGCAAGGACAATTCCTCAGAGAAGTTTTACTGCCATAAGGAAGAGAGGACTAGGACAACAGCTAGCTGGAGAGGTGGGATAAAAAGGGTGTTTGTAAGACGGAAGAAATAACAGCATGTTTGCATATCACTGGGAAAATTAATGAAGCAGGAGAAAGAATTGCTGTGATCCTGTAACATCTCAGGTGATACATTTTGGGGTTTTTTTTTGGCAGGGGAAGATTCACCCTAAGCTAACATCTGTTGCCAATCTTCCTCCTTTTTTTTTTTTTTCCTTCCTTCCCCCCCACCGCTCCCCACCCAGGTACACAGTTGTGTATAGTTATAAGTTCTTCTGGATCTTTTATGTGAGCCATCGCCACAGCATGGTGACCAAGACAAGTGATGTGGTTCCACACCTGGGAACCAAACTCAGGCTGTCAAAGCAGAGTGCACCAAACTTTAACCACCAGGCCATGAGGGCTGGCTCTGTGATACTTACTTTTATTATCCCCATTGAACTGAGGGAGGCAGAAACAGGTTAAGTAACTTGTCTAAGACTATACAATGAACTAATAAGTTGCAATGCCCTTGGTTTCATCTCTATACCATGCTGCCTTTCTGAGTAAAAGAGAAATTAGTCTAACAGGTATTAAAATATATTATTTAAAACTAAAATAATTAAAAGAGTGTGACAGCGGCATAAGAGTAGATTTACCAAAGGAAACAGTCTGAAGTGACAGGCTCAAGGATATGTGACAATTTAGCATTTGATAATAAAAATTTGTCAGAGAGTAGGGATAAGTAGATCCCTCATTCACTTCTTAAACCAAATAAATGTCAAATGGATCAAAGATTTAAACATAGAAATAAAATCATTAAGATAATTTAAAAACATGATGGAATATTTTTCTAATCTTGGAATACAGCCATGCCACTAAGGATATTTTTAAGTAATAAATATAACTACACAAAATTTAAAACTCTGTAAAGTGGAAAAAACACCATAAATAAATATGAAAAACTGCAAAAATGTTTTCATCCAATACAACAGACAAAAAGTAAATGTTGTCAATATAAGAAGAGTTTCTACTTATCAATGCAAGAAAAGGATTGGTGCCCAAAGAGAAAAATAGACAAAGAAGAAAAGGAGATAAACAAAAAAAATTTTTTTCAAAAAGGACATATAACAAGTTACACAAAGAAATGCAAATAAAAATGTTTTGATTTCCCCCTAATTGGCAAAGATTAAAAATACTGACAATACTGGTAAGACTATAGTGATTCAGAGACTACCCTGTACCACTGGTGAAAACATGCACCACAAACTAGAGCATCTTATTGAAGGACAATTTAGAAATATGAATCAAAACTTTAAATGTACTTAATCTTTAACCAAACAATTTTAATTCTAGACTTTATCCTGAAAAGATCAGTGCACAAAAATATACATACAATGACTCTACTTGCTACACTACTTAATGGAAACAAACTAAATGTCCACTATTAGGGGATTGGTTAAATAAATTATGGTACATCTACACAATGAAATTTATTAAGCAGTCGTTTAAAATGATGCTATTTCTCTACATTGACACAGGAACAGTGGGGATTTGGAGTACTTTTTACTTTCTTCTTTATATGTTTTTGTACTACTGGTGTTTTGCACAAAGGGTCATGGATCATGTTTTTTAACAGTCTTATTGAGATATAATGCACACACCATACAATTCATCCATTTAAGAATACAATTCAACGTTTTTAGTATATACACAGAGTTATGCAAGCCTCATCACAACCAATTTTAGAAAATTTTTATCCCAACCTTAAAATAACTCCATACTTGTTGGCAGTCACTCTCTATTTCTCTCTAATCACCCCCTTCTCCAGGCAACCCCTAATCTACTTTCTGTCTCCATAGATTTGCCTACTCCAGATATTTTATATAAAAGAAATCATACAATATGTAGCCTTTTTTGACTGGCTTCGATGTATGATTTTAAAAGCCATTTCCATTTTGAACAAAAAAGTAAGGAAACTATCAATTCATCTAATTTCCCCGATTAAAAATGAACATAAGCAAACATTCTATAATTATTATATTAGCCAAAACACAACCATACTTAACTAAATATTTTCTAACAGTCTCAAAATTCAAGTAAACATCATGCAATAGAACTCTCTAATAATTCTGTGGTGAGTAAAGAAATTGAGATTAAGCATTAATACTTAACACTACCTACAACCAGTTACTGCATTTTCTAAACGAGTGACAGATGATAAAATTCCCAGCATCATACATCAAGAACTGCACACCGTAAGCACATTATTTTTATATCAAGTAAATTTCTCAAGTAAAAAATATTCCTACATATCAGAATTATATACTGAAAGAAGATAAAAAGTATTCTGATGCAAGCCTCCATTTTCTAGTTATATTATATATGTATCTTAAGCTATATATGTATATATAATGATATACAATTATATATGTATATTTAACTTCAGTTATAGCACTTAACATAAAACTTAGATAAAACTAATCTTTTTTTCCCCAATCATTAGACATATTCCTAATCATTCCTACGTGTCTGTGTGCACACTGTATTATTAATAGAGAAAAAACAGATTGGGGGGTGGGGGGAGATTGAAGAACAATTTGACAGTATCTAGTAAAGCTGAATATGTGAAATTTCATTCCCTCAAGGAAGTGTACACATGCATAAGACAACATGTATATAAAAGCCTATCTAAGAGTTTGTTACAAGTGAAAACTTAGAAGCAGCTAAACGTTCATCAACAGGAGAAGGAGCAAACTATGTCAATAAAACTCCATAATATTTCCCATGATAAAACTCCGGAATATTTTCCCATGAGGCCATCCTATTCCCATTTCTCAAATAAAGCTAAAATTCTTATTTTCTGTGGAAGCAGCTGAAACGGACTTAAGAAGCGATTGCTTTGTGACCATTTGAGAATTTCTCAGATCAGTATGCAGGCAATGGTGCTAAGTACAAATTTCAACATCTTTACTCCGTACCTTTTGTGACAATATAGAGGAAGCATATTGTTTTTCAATAACCTCAGAATAACACAATCCTGCATTTTACACAATTGAATTATGGAAAGCCATTTTTCATGTTATGGTTGAATTTTTACTATATATTCATACAACGACATACCCTGTAGTGGTGAAAAGAAATAAATACGAGCTACATATATCAACATGGGTAAGTCTCAAAAACAAAATATTGAGAAAAAAATTTAAGTTAAAAAAGAACAACAGATAACAAATGTTGGTGAAGACAGAGAGTAATGGGAACTCTCACACATTGCTGATGGGAGTATAAAACGGTGTGGCCACTTTGGAAAACGATTTAGCAGTTTCTTAAAAAGTTAAAGATAAATTTCTCATATGATTCAGCAATTCCACTCTTACGTATCTACCCAAGAGAAATACGTTATCTACCCAAGAGAAATGAAAACACATCCACACAAAGACTTAGACATAAATGTTCTTAGCAGATTTATTCATAATAGATAAAAACTGAAAACAACCTAAACGTCCATGGAATGGATTATCAAACAGTGAATATACTGACAAAATGTAATAATAATGTAATAATATTCACCAATAAAAAAAATGAACTATGGATACATGCTACAAAATAGACAAACCTCAAAAACATTATGCTCACTGAAAAATAGCCAGACACAAGAGACCAAACATTATATTAATTCATTTATGTAAAATATCCAGAAAAGGCAAAGCTATGGAGACAAAAAGTAGATTAATGGTTGCCTAGGGCAGGGGCAATGAGAATTAACAGTTAATGTGCAAGAGAGATTATAATGGAGTGATGAAAACATTCTACAACTGATTCATGAGGATGGCTGCATAATTTGGTAAGTTTACTAAAAAGAAACAATGAATTGTATACTTGAAAAGATGAATTATATGATAAGCAAAATATGCCTCAAGCTTATTTTTTTAAAAAGGATACATACACAATGGTTCTACTTATCTAAAACTTAATACACAAAATAATATGTTATTTACATATAGTGGAAGTATACAGGCATGCATACTGACACCAAACTAAAGTTGCCTCTTGGGAAAGGGGAAGGAGAAATGGATGTGGATGAAATTTTAGCAATATCTGTGATAATTTTATGTCCTTTTAAAAAAGTGAGAAAGATCAAAGCAAGGTGGGTATATACGTGTCTATTCTATTATTGTCTGCACTTTTATTGTCTGAAATGTTTCATAATAATTTTCTAAATTAAAACATAAAGGAATCCAAGGGTAGATAAAGAAAACAGAAGCAGTAGCATTCCTATATAGTTAATGGAGCTACATGTATCTTTCAAATGGAAAATATAATCACAATCAATGGTATCTGTAAAGTTATTAGAATATAATAGATAAATCAATATTCATTATGTAACTTCTATGCACAAGGTCATATAGTGAGGAGGTTCAGTAATACATAAAACAAGGCCTTTATCTATCAAGAAGCTTGGGCAATAAGCCTACAAATATGGTACAAACAGCCCAGGGCTGTGGGTCATAGGACTTGGTTTCAAGCTCCAGTTCTGACATTTATAAACAGCAGGATTTTGAACCTTGGGAAAGTCAGTAAACCTTAGTTTCCTCCAAACCTTAGTTTCCTCATGTGTAAGTGAAATAATAGTGCTTACGTTACAGGATTGCTGTTGAGTATAATACAGACAATAAAGTGAAACTTAAAGCTTCACAGCCTGGAATGCAGTAAGTACTCAATAAATGTTAATTCTTTTCTATTCACGGGACTGTTGTGTGGATTAAATGAGCAGGATAGTAAACTGCACTAGATAAAGTATTAAACTACTACTCAAACATTATTATATAATATCATAAAATCATTATAAAAATAAATTTATTTAGGGGCCGGTCCCACGGCACAGTGGTTAAGTTTGGCGCACTCTGCTTCAGCAGCCTGGGTTCATGGGTTTGGATCCTGGATGCAGACCTACACCACTCATCAGCCATGCTGTGGTGGCAACCCACATATAAAGTGGAGGAAGACTGGAGCAGATAATAGATCAGTGCTAATCTTCCTCAAGATAATAAGGAGGAAGGTTCACAACAAATGAACCTCCAGGGCTCAGGGCTAATCTTTCTCAGCAAAAAAATAAATACATTTATTTAGAGGCAAACAAATAATAAAGTAATAAAAAAATATTATGATGAACTGGAATATTCAGAAAAAGCTTATAAGGAAGAGGAACTGTCCTTAAAAGATAGGCAGAAATTAGACACGTGGAGATGACAGAGATCAGAACTAAAAAAGAAAAATTACAGGTCTTCAGAACAAGTTCTTTTCTATCAGAGACTAGGTATTTAATCTATAATTCATTTAGGTTTTGAGATGCAGAGAAATGTATTCTTTCCCTAAGAAGACAAACATTAAACAACTCACAATTGCATAATACAGTCCATGGTTCTCCATCCTGGCTATATCTTAGAATCACGTAGAGATCCTTTAAGAAACATTGATGGCAAGATCTCACCCCCTGGAGATTCTGCTTTAATCAATCTGGGGTAGGATCCAGACATTAGTATGTTTCAAATTATGTAGCCAGGATGAAGACCAGTTCTCCATTCTAAAATTCTTATTCTAATCCTTAAATCATGGACTGAATGGACATTGACTATATCCCTCCCATAACATATATTTTAATAAAGATTTTCTCTTTCATACTTAGTATAAACGCAACTAATTTCTATCTCTAAAATTGGTTGACAAGAAAAAAGATCGTCTACTAAATTTTTTCTCTTTTTAAATCTGCTGAGATCCTCCAATATGTAGCATACAGCCTGGCTCATAAAGGTACTCAATAATCACTGAATGAGGCAGTCTTTCTCAACTGTGACAGTTAATTTTGTGTGTCAATTTTTCTAAGCCACAGTACACAGACATTTGGTCAAACATCATTCTAGATGTTTCTGTGAAGGCATTTTTAGATGAGATTAACATTTAAATCAACAGACTTTAAATATCACAGATTACACTCCTTAATGTGAGTGGGCCTCATCCAACTGGTTGAAGGCCTTAATAAAAGACTGATTTCCCCCAAGAAGAGGGAATTCTGCAAGGAGACTGCCTTTGAACTTGAACGGCAACATCAGCTACTGCCTGCTGGCCTACCCTGCAGATTTCAACTTGCCAAACTCCACAATGGTGTGAGACAATTCCTTAAAATCAATCAATCTCTCTTTCTCTCTACATACACCTACACACCTTACTAATTATGTTTCTCTGGAGAATCCTAATACATCAATCTAATCAATGAGTTGGAGTTAGATTGCAAGACACAACCTATTCCCCATCCCTAACCAAGGATAACTTTTTGAGTGTAAATTTATAAAAGGAGAATTGTCCAAAAATGAACTGTGGTGATGTCTAAAGAAGATTTCCTAACAGAATACTTCATAAAAAGGGGTGAGGATTTTTTTTGGGGGGGGGACGGGGGGATCAATTTTGGTGTGCCAAATTCAAGTGTGTTTAAGTACACTTAGAAGGTTACTAAACTGTTAGCATACTCACCAACCTAAGAGAGTAATAAGTAAGATCTCTTAATCTTAAGCTACACATAATCACAGACATGAAGGAAAAAGGTACAGAACTTTTGGTAATCGTCCCAACCTCTCCATTGCAGCAACAGCAGATAGGTTTCCTCACACGGAAACCCTAGTTGACAAGTAATGACTCCCTAAAGTTGAGAAAATTATGAAACGGCCTTAGAGCTAAGCAAGAAAGTATGCCATGACCTGACGTCTGCAGTAAGCATAGGAAGGGTATGCATGTAAGCCACATACCTGCCACCCTGCTTTAGCAGATTCAGAAACAGCCCTCTTCTTGACCAAGGTGAGGTCCCTACACAGGAGTATAATACAAGGGGATACAAGGTCCGGGGGTGATGGGGAAGGGTGAGTCCAGAACAATAACAATGACTGCCAAACTCCACACTTCCACAAGCATACCTCCTGACCCCCTTGGACTTTATACAGCTAAAACTTTCTTATTAAATTAGGTGCCATTTGTTGCAGTTAAGACAGATAATCTATCATTTTTTTTTAAATCAATTTAAGAGAAAATAACTCAGAATTAGTTTGATGAATTAAGGTAACTAATAAAAATTCTTTCAAAGATCTTTTTAAATTATGACAGGGAATCTCAGATCTGGCCAAAATCTTCCACCCAAAATTTCCTCTTAAAAGTGGAAAAAGTCCTCTTGAAGTGACATCAGCATCATGGTGGAGTGAGCTCTTCCTTTAGACTCTCCCCACTAAGATACAATGAAAAGGACATTCATATACCAACAGAGGGCATTTACACAACACACAAGATGACTGAGAGACCCACGCACCCACACATCTGAAAGTGGAGATGCTGTAGCCCCGGAGGAAGTGGAAGGAGGTAAGGGGATCTTCTCTCCCTCCTCCAACGGCAGTGACCCAGGACGCAGGACAACATGCAGTTCGAGAGGAAAAGGGGGGAGGGGTGGCCCTCTGCAGGAACACCTTTGCTCTCCAAGTTGCCTCAGAGCCCATGGGAAAGCCCCACACAGAGGTGGCTAAACTGCTGCCAGGGTGTCTTCATCAAGCCAGCACTGTAGGAGAGCAGATAGGGAGGGCAGAGCAAGAACACCTCAGAGATCACGCAGGCGAAAGAAAGAGACCCTCCACTCACCCAGCGCTCCAGCTCCACCAGACAGCCAGAGCACCCGAGCACACGACAGAAAAGCTGCAGCTGTGACCGAGTGAGCTAGGGTCACTGCAGGCTCAGAATACACAGCTCCTGACTCCCACCTAGTGGTGGCAAGTGGAAACTGTGACCAGACACTGTCACTATGAGGTGGCACAAATCCACGCCATCAAACAATATGAAAAAATATTTTAATAGTCCAGACAAGAAAGAAAATGACAAGCACCTAGAAACTAATACTCAAGGCACAGAAATTTATCATCTAAATGACAGAGAAATCAAAATAGCTATCATAAAATGACTCAACAAGTTACAAGAAAATACAGACAGACACTTCAATGAAATCAGGAGCTTCTTCACAAGAGATTGAAACTATAAGGAAAAACCAATCAGAAATGAAGAACACAATGAACGAAATAAAGAAAAACCTGGACTCCCTGGACAACAAAACTGATATTATGGGGGAAAGAATGATCAGTCTACAGGGCAGAAAAATAGAAATGCTTCACATGGAGGAGGAGAGAGAACTAAGACTAAAAAGAAATGAAGAAATTCTCTAGTAGTAAACTCAATTAGGAAATGCAACATAAGGATATAGGTACTCCAGTGGGAGAAGAGAAGGAGAACAGAGAAGAAACTTTGTTCAAAGAAACGATAGCTGAGAACTTCCCAAACCTGGGGAAGAAGCTGGAAATACAAGTGAAAGAAGCTAATATATCTCCTAATTATATCAATGTAAAAAGAAGTTCTCCAAGGCATATAGTAGTAAAGCTGCCAGAAGTTAACGACAAAGAAAAAATATTAAAGGTAGCAAGGCAGCTGAAAATAACTTACAAAGGAACTCCTATCAGACTTTCAGTAGATTTCTCAGCAGAAACCTTACAGGCTAGGAGAGTGGAATGATATATTCAAAATTCTGAAAGACAAAAACTTTCAGCCAAGAATACTCTATCCAGCAAAAATATCCTTCAGATATGATAGAGAAATAAAAACTTTACCAAATAAACAAAAGCTAAGGGAGTTGGTCACCACAAGACCAGCCCTACAAGAAATGCTCAAGAAGGTTCTCATAACCTGAAAAAAAAGAGCGTTTATGAAACCTTGAGCAAGGAGGTAAACAGGTAGACAAAAATCAGAAAATTGCAGGTCTCTATCAGAATATGTTAGGAAAAACTTAATTATAACATTAAAGATAAATGGAAGGCAAACATCAAAAATAACCTCATAATTTTAACCACACTCACAATACAAGACACAATAACTTGTGACAATAATAATTTAGAAGGAGAAGAGGAAGGAAGTGAACAGAATCAGCTTATCTAAGTATATAAGAGGCTATCAGAAAATGGACTATCATCTAAGAGATTTTTTTATACAAACATCATGGTAACCACTAAACAAATAATCAGCACAGAGACACAAGAGATAAATAAAGAGAAAACTCAGAAAATCATCATAGAGAACTACAGAAATACACAGGGCAGTCCAAAATACACAGGACAAGAAAAAAGTGAAATGCAGAAGAACCAGGCAACGAGCTATAAAATGACAGTATTAAGCCCTGTATATCAATAATCACTCTAAATGTAAATGGATTAAATTCTCAAATCAAAAGATACAGAGTGACTGGATGGATTAAAAAACAAGACCCAACCATATACTGCCTCCAGGAAAAACATCTCAGCTCTAAAGACAAACACAGGCTCAGAGTGAAGGAATGGAGGACAATATTCCAGGAAAATGGCAAACAAAAGAAAGGAGGTGTTGCCACACTTATATCAAAGTAGACTTCAAGACAAAACAGGTAATGAGAGACCAAGAGGGGCAGTACATAATGATAAAAGGGACACTCCACCAAGAAGACGTAAACCGATAAATATACATGGACCTGACGCCAAAGTACAAAAAGCCAATTATTAACAGACCTAAAAGGAATATTAACGGCAGCACAATAATAGTAGGGGACTTTCACATCCCACTTACATCAATGGATAGATGATCCAGACAGAAAGTCAACAAGGAAATATTGGAACTAAACAAAAAACTAGACCAGATGGACTTAATAGATATATACAGAATGCTCCATCCAAAAACAACAGAATACACATTCTTCTCAAGTGCACATGGAACATTCGCAGGACTAGACCATATGTTTGGAAACAAGGCAAGCCTCAATAAATTTAAGAAGACTGAAATCATATCAAGTACCTTTTCCAACCATAATGCTATGAAACTAGATATCAACCACAAGAAAAAAGCTGGGAAAGTGATAAACACATAGAGACTAAACAATATGCTACTGGACAACAAATGGATCATTGAAGAAATTAAAGGAGAAATCAGAAGGTATCTGGAGACAAAGAGAAAGAAAACACACCAACCCAACTCCTATGGGATGCAGGAAAAGCAGCCCTAAGAGGGAAATTCACAGCAACACAGGCCAACCTTAACAAACAACAAAAATCTCAAATAAGCAATCTTAAGCTATACCTAACAGAATTAGAAAAAGGAGAACAAACAAGGCCCAAAGTCAGCAGAAAGGGAAAAATAAAAATTAGAGCGGAAATACATGAAATTGAAACAAAAAAAGAAACAGTAGAAAGGATCAATGAAACAAAAAACTGGTTATTTGAAAAGATAAACAAAATTGGTAAATCTTTAGCCAGACTCACTAAGAAAAAAGAGAGAAGGCTCAAATAAAATTAGAAATGAAAGAGGTGAAATTACAATGGATACCACAGAGATACAAAGGATTTTAAGAGAATACTATGAAAAACTATATGCTGACAAATTGGACAATCTAGAAGAAATGGATAAATTCTTAGACTTACACATCATCCCAAAACTGAACTAAGAAGAAATAGAGAATCTGAATAGACCAATCACAAGTAGAGACTGAAACAGTAATCAAAAGCCTCCCAGAGAACAGAAGTCCAGGATCAGATGGCTTCTCTGGAGAATTCTACCAAACATTCAAAGAAGATTTAATACATATCCTTCTCAAACTATTTCAAAAAATTGGGGAAGATGGAACACTTCTTAACACATTCTACAAGGCCAACATCACCATGATACCAAAGCCAGACAAGGACAACACAAAGAAGGGAAATTACAGGCAGATGAACAGTGATGCAAAAATCCTCAACAAAATATTGCCAAACGGAATACAGCAATACACTAAAAAGATCATACACCATGATCAAGTGGAATTCATACCAGGGACACAGGGATGGTTCAACATTCACAAATCAATCAATGTGATACACCACATTAACAAAGTGAGGAATAAAAACCACGTGATCATCTCAATAGATGAAGAGAAAGCATCTGACAGGATCCAACATCCATTTATGATAAAACCTCTCAATAAAATGGGTAGAGAAGGAAAGTACCTCAACATAATAAAGGCCATATATGAAAAACCCACAGCCAGTATCACACTCAACCAGGAAAAACTGAAAGCCACCCCTCTGAGAATGGGAACAAGACGAGGGTGCCCACTCTCATCACTCTTAATCAACATAGTACTAGAGGTTTTGGCAAGAGCAAGCAGGCAAGAAAAAGAAAAGGAACCCAAATAAGCAATAAAGAAGTGAAGCTCTCACTGTTTGCAGATGACATGATTTTACATACAGAAAGCCCTAAAGAATCCATTGGCAAACTATTAGAAATAATCAACAACTACAGCAAAGTTGCTGGGTACAAAATCAACTTACAAAAATCAGTTGCATTTCTATCCTCTAATAACAAACTAACAAAGAGAACTCAAGAATACAATCCCATTTACAATCACAACTAAAAGAATAAAATATCTAGGAAGAAATTTAACTAAAGAGGTGAAAGACATATATAATGAAAACTATAAGAGATTATTGAAGGAAATCGATGACAACATAAAGAAATGGAAAGATATTCCACGCATATGGATTGAAAGAATAAATACAGTTAATGTCCATACTGCCTAAAATCATCTACAGATTCAATGCAATCCCAATCAGAATCCAAATGACATTCTTCATGGAAATAGAAAAATCCTAAAATCCATATGGGGCAAGAAGAAACCTCAAATAGCTAAACCAATCCTGAGAAAAAAGAACAAAGCTGGAGGCATCACAATCCCTGACTTCAAAATATCCTACACAAAGCTATAGTAATTAAAACAGCATAGTACTGATACAAAAACAGATACACAGATCAAAGGAACAGAATTTAAAGTCCAGAAATAAAACCTCACATCTATGGACAGCTAATCTCTGACAAAGGAGCTAAGAACATACAACGGAGAAAGGAAAGTCTCTTCAACAAATGGTGTTGGGAAAACTGGACAGTCACATGCAAAAGAATGAAAGTAGAACAGTATCTTTTGCCATACACAAAAATTAACTCAAAATGGATCAAAGACTTGAAGGTAGGACCTGAAATCATAAAACTCCCAGAAGAAAATATAGGCAGTATACTCTTTGACATCAGTGTTAGAAAGATCTTTTCAATACCATGTCTATTCAGATAAGGGAAACAAAACAAAACAAGTGGGACTTTATCAGACTAAAGAGCTTCTGCAAGGAAAAGGAAACCAGGAACAAAACAAAAAGACAACCCACCAACTGGGAGAAAATATTTACAAATCATATTTCCAACAAGGGGTTAATCTCCAAAATATATAAAGAACTCACACAACTGAACGACTAAAAGACAAACAACCTGATCAAAAAATGGGCAGAGGATATGAAGAGACATTTTTCCAAAGAAGATATACACATGGCCAACAGGCACATGAAAAGATGTTCAGTATCAATAATCCTCAGGGAAACACAAATCAAAACTACAACGAGATATCACCTTACACCTGTTAGAATGGCTGTAATCACCAAGACAAAAAATAACAAATGTTGGAAAGGATGTGGAGAAAAGGGAACTCTCACACTCTGCTGGCGGGAATGCAAACTGGTGCAGCCACTGTGGAAAACAGTATGGAGATTTCTCAAAAAATTAAAAACATGACCCAGCTATCCCACTACTGTGTATTTATCCAAACAACTTGAAATCAACAATTCAAAGAGACTTATGTACCTCTACGTTCATTGCAGCATTATTCACAATAGCCAAGAAGTGGAAGCAACCCAAGTGCTCATCGACTGATGACTCGATACAGAAGATGTGGTGTGTGTATATATATATATATATATATATATACACACACACATATATATACAATGGAATACTACTCAACCATAAAAAAGACAAAATCATCCCATTTGCAACAACATGGATGGCCCTTGAGGGTATTATGTTAAGCGAAATAAGCCAGACAGAAAAAGACAAACACGATATGATTTCACTCATATGTGGAAGATTAACACATGGACAAAGAGAACAGATTAGTGGTTACCAGAGGGGAAGGGGGTTATGTGGTGGGCAAAAGGGGTAAAGGGGCACATTTATATGGTGACTGACAAGAACGTACAACTGAAATTTCACAATGTTATAAACCATTATGACTTCAATAAAAAAAATTTTTTTTAATGGACCTCGGGGCCGGCCCTGTGGCCAAGTGGTTAAGTTCGCGTGCTCTGCTTCAGCGACCCAGGGTTTCACAGGTTCAGATCCTGGATGCGGAGATGACACCGCTAGTCAAGTCAGGCTGAGGCTGAGGCACACAGCACAACCAGAGACACTCACAACTAGAATATACAACTATGTACTGGGTGGCTTTGGGGAGAAGACAACAAAGGGAAAAAAAAAAAAAGATTGGCAACAGATATTAGCTCAGGTGCCAATCTTTAAAAAAGAAAAAAGAAAAGTGGACCTCTTTTAGAATTTAGCTAATGTGAAAGTTAGGTCTTAGGGCTGAGAAGGACAGTGCTTCGAAAAAGAGCACTATGAAAGTTAGAAGACAGAAGGAAAAAAAACATAACGCCTAAGAATAAAATAATTTAGTCACTACACCTTTTTAAGGATTTTACAGTCAAAAAAAGAAAAGAACAAGTGTTAGTCATCAAAAACTATTTCTCATTTGATTCTGTCACAGTCCGAGATAGAAAAAAAAAAATCGCAAGTTCCTCTTTAAAGCAAAAATCCAATGCTCTTTTGTCAAACAGAAAGGAAATATTTTGAAATAAAATCTTTTCACAAAGAAAGAATCACGAAGTTTCAGTACTTCTACATCTGAAATAAAGCAATCAACTAGATTATTAAGCCCCTACTATGTGAGATTCTATTAAAGAAACCAAAAACTCCCACTAAGCTCAAGGGTAGTCTGCCAGAAAGTACAAAAATTCAAAAACAATCTCTGCCTAAGACATCAGTGATATAATCCTACATCCTCTCTTACCATTCCTATGCTTTCCTTTCATCTATTTACTTGTCTTGACAATCATTAAAAGTTAGAAGTATGTAAATGAAATTATCATCTGTAATAACATACTTTATGCAGACATGGAAAGAATCTTAAAAATAATCCATCTAGGAAGACAGTTAAGGCCTTACCACTGAGGTATTCCTGAGTGGGTCATTATTTTTTAGGACACCAGGGGTCATATCAATTAACCAATTACTTTTTAAGAGGGCCAAATCAATACCCTTGGTCCAAGAGAATCCCATGATACATTAAAAATGCAAAAAATACACAAACTACATTCTGTGCATCATCCACATTCTGTGAGATGGTGGCTATGTGGTATGCACAATCGTTCAGAGCATGAGTTCTAGAGCCAAAAGCCTAGGTTTGAATACTGCATATAATGTTTTATGAAAACTTAACCTCTCTGAGCCTCAGCTACTTCATCTGTAAAGTGAGGACCTAACTCATAGAGTAGTTGGGAGGATTAAATGAGATAATCTGTATAAAGCGCTTAGAACAGTCCTAAGAGCTCATTCAATACTATTTGCTACCCAAACCTTCCTCGTCTCCCCTCCTCTCTCCTCCTCCTCTTATTACTTATCTTTTTCTGTTCTTTTCTTTCCCATGTAATAAGGCCACCTTTGCAACATTGCATGCATCTGCTTTCCAGAGAATTTTTTTTCCTTACACAGTTTACTGGAATATTTTATTTGTGGCTGGCTCTGACTTTATGTTAATTGTGCTTTTTGTTTCCTGCAAAAATGCAGTGCCTTACTATTGCTGTATTTAGAATTGTAAATTTCAAAATCTATAAATAAAAAGTTAAAATAAATAATTTTACAGGAAGCTAGTCCTGATTATAAATGCAAACTAATGACTTTTTTCCCCTGCAAAAAAAGAATAAGAAGAAATGATTTGAAATAGTCCAAAATCTGTGGCTTGCAAATAGTATTATGCAGTCTTACTTATTTTATTGGTTCAAAATCAGGTATTATTAAGACCTAAATGAGTAGTTCGTACAGATTTTGGGTTTGTGATTAAAAAGTCCTATAAAATTGCATCAATTTGGTTAACCATGTTTTAACATTTAAACATTTTTTATATTTCTATTTTTCCAATACTACAACACACACAATCCTTTCACAGGGCTTTTCTAATGAGAAAATCAGAGCCAATTAACTGAGTGTGACCACTGTCTTCTAGGCACAGTGCTCAGCACAGCTCCAGGTGTCACGGTTCTCAGCAGATTTGAAGCGGAGTAAGGCAACCTGCCCTGGTGCTGGGTGTTATCATATTTATTATCATGTTTAGTTGCTGTAATCCTCACAAACCATATTAGCTAGAGAGTCATTCTTAACTTCAATATTTTATTAGATTAAAAAAAAAGAGATTCAGAAAGACAAACTGACTTGCTCAAGACCACAGAGAGGGAATCTGGCAGAGCTAGAACTCAAACCTCCATCAACATCTCAATGTCCCCTTAGTTTTAAACCAAAATGAATGTTTGTATCTTACAATATTAAAATCACATGTTTTTAATATAAAGCCTATATTCTCATAGAAAATAAATAAAAATTACAAATACTTTCTTCCATCCAGTATTAATGGTTCCTTTAGACACAATAAAAACTGTAAAAGATTAAATGAGACTAAGCAATTTTACTTTCTTATGGACATCTTGTAGTACTTAAAAGTGGAAAAAAATTAACCTCTTTTCCCCCTAGCCAACTGCACAGGGTTACTTCTCCAAAGAGTTTAAAGTAGGCTAACCAAATCTACCTTTTAAAGGAGATTCATTACCTTTCATAAACGACTTTGAAAAGAAGCATGGACTAGGATAAACATAATGTGCCATGACAGGGAGAAGGAGAATCATTTACTAAACCAGTAAAAACACAAGATTTTTAAAGTACACCTTTGTGTCACAAAGGGTTGATGAGGTCTGTAAAAACAAATAATTGAACAATGTAAAATTAGCAATCTTTTAACAAAGCAGAAGCTATTAATTTCAGTATGTATATTCTAGTAAATACATTCACATGCATTACTCCCAAGCGTATGTTTTAAGCTGGGGATGACACAAATTGGCTATACCATTAAATTCTCCCTATGATGTAACTAATACTAATAACTATATTTTGGAAATATTTTCTTGCTACAAAAAGTTTTACAAGATTGTTAAGAATTATATCCAGATAGGAGAACTCTTCATTCACTATCTCTACTCCTCTAACTTCAGCTTCTCAGGCAAAACACAATTGTCAACTCTCTAAGGGACTTTGCAGGAGCTATGTATGTCCCACCTTCACCAGAACGCACACTGCTGCTGAGAAACAATGAAACAAACCCAGACATGGAAATATTCATAGTACCATTAAATTACCAAAGATGAACTTTGAGATACCCTTAATAGCAAGTATAGATTTATAGAAAGGAGTTAATTCTCAAGAAAACTGCCACTTTGATGGCTTGCATTCTAAGTGTTCAACCCTAAAGTTGCATTATTGTAGACATCTGAATTTTATATTTAATATAGAAATCCACCTTACAGTCTTCAGTGTGCATTCATTCATTTATTATCATCAGGCACTATTCTGGATGGAAAATTTTTTTAAAAAATAACAGAGCATGGACCAGCCCAGTGTCAGAGTGGTTAAGTTAGTGCACTCTGTTTCAGCAGCCTGGGGTTCATGGGTTTGGATCCTGGGTGTGGACCTACACACCACTCATTAAGCCATGCTGTGGCAGCGTCCCACATAGAAAGTAGAGGAAGACTGGCATAGATGTTAGCTCAGGAACAATCTTCCTCAAGCAAAAAGAGGAAGATTGGCAACAGATGTTATCTTGGGGCGAATCTTCCTCACCAAAATAAAACAAAAAGAAAAACTTAACAGAGCCACTGATCTCAACAGTTTAGTTTAGTAGTGGTATTTGCAACAGTAGGCATAAACCTTCTCTGTTTAAGTATAATGAATAGTTTTCCATATACAGGTGGTAGCATTGTAGATTTTTATTTAAAAAGGGTATTATGTGGCTCTAATCTCAAATGGCTGATAGGTAACCTGCTATGTACTTACCAAAATAAAGCACAAAGTTCACTCCGTGGCCCATGTCCTCCCAGAGATTTCTTCCTTCATAGTTGAAACCCACCTAAGTATGGTTTGTAGGGAAAAGGACAAACTTTTGGAACACTGTGTAATTTATATTTTATATTTCAAAAAATGGCCTTTTTTTTTTTTTTACGTAAAATCATGATGGAACACATCCCCAGATACCTTCTATTCATCACTTTTGGCTAGCACCTGTTTTTAATCTTCAAATTCTTCCATATACTAATCCACTGACTACAGCAGAGGCCAATTAACGTCTCTATACAACTGATACAACTTGGGTATCTCTACAACTGCTATTAAAAAATATCAGGGGAAATGAGGTAACAAATGGTGGGCAGCAACAGAGTATTGAGCAAAATTTGTTGTAATAGGAGTCTACCCTGGACTTTGTCCAAAATAATTATTTCTAAAACCAAAGACACTTCATTATTAATAGAGGAGCATCCTTTACAGTCTCACAGGATAAGCCTGAGACCACTGTATCAGATTTCCAGAAGAATGCAATTTTTAAAACTTTTCAAATAATTTTATGCATATAGAAAATTTGCAAAAATAGTAGAGTTTCCATATACTGTTCACTTAGGTTCCACTAATGCCAGCATCATATGGAACTAGAGTACAACATTTATCAAAACTATAAAACTAATACTGGTTCGATATTATTAACTAAATTACACACCTTACTCAAATTTTTCCAGCTGTCCACTAATACTATTTTTTCTCTTTTTCCCACTGTTTTCTATTCCAAGATCCTATCAAGGGTCTCACATTGCCTTTAGCTGTGATGCCTCCTTAGTCTTCAATCTGTCACAATTCTTTGTCTTTCATGACCTTGACACTTTGGAGAGTACCAATCAGTTATTTTGTAAAATGTGCCTCAATTTGGGTTTGTCTAATGTTTTCTCATGATTAGACTGAGGTTATATATTTTTGGCAATACTATCACATAAGTGATGTTGTGCCCTTTTCAATGGATCACAACATATCAGATATAATGTCTTACTGGTGACCCTAATCTAGATCATTTGGTGTCAGCCAGCTTTCTCCTCTGTAAAGTTACTATTTTTCTCTTTACAATTATTAAACATCTTGGAGAGATACTTTTAGACTATGCAAATATTCTGTTTCTCCTCAAATTTTCACCCTATTTTTGGCATCCATCAATGGATCTTGCCCACAACAAATATTACTGTGGTGCTTGCCTCATGGTGATTTGCCATTTCCTCATTCCTTCTACATTTATTAATTGTAATTTAGAAGAATAGTTTTTAAACTATATCAAATACTAAGGTCCCAATAAATTATCAAAAGGCTAAAGCCAAAAGAACAAAAACAATAAACACACTGGACAACAGTAATTCATTTTGAGCTGTAATGACCTTGACTCCCCAAATCAGATGTCTACTGGTTCCTTTCTGAAGGATGTGTGTTTGAGTAAATTGTTAATGACATCTGTCAGCAGCTGTAGTGTTTTGTTTTATATAATTGTAGCCTCATTTTTTATTGCTGTAATGCATCACGATGCATATTTAAAGTTTTCCAAATAAAGAGTGTTGAGTAATCTATTTTAAAGTAGCTAATATCACAGCACATTTGAGGCTAAGGGGTAAGCATCCTTGGGAACCAAAACAACGAGGACAGCAAATATTCTGCCCCTGCAAATCTAATCTCATTCCTCAACCTGAAACTTTGCCACATGAGCATAAAATTATACTGGTGAGGAGAGAGCTCTTAGAACAGGCAATTCCAAAGCTCTGCTTTTCAAGACTCCTATTCCTACAACAGGAGGAGGACCTGCAAACATGAAACATAACCTTATTCACTTACTCTTTCACAAAAGGAAAACCCGTCAATCTAATGCTAAAAGGCTTCAAGCTTATTTCTAAACATTTCAAGAAAATGCCTTATTTATCAAAACTTTATTCTCCTTGTTTGTTCATTAAATACTGCAGTCTTACATTGAGGTCAAAAAAGCGTCAACCAATTATTGTGTAAGACAAGTCCTACTTTTTAATATTTAAAGCTATTCAGAATACATAAAATTACTTTAATAGACAACTGAATACACTACTGTTTATTCCCAAGTATACTGTAACCATTATAAGCATACCCTTCTGATCCAGTTCTTCAAACTCCTATGAAACCAGCAACTAGCACAGAGCCTGGCACATAACAAATACTTAAGTATTTTTTACTGAATAAGTTGCTGATGAACAATATATACAATGGATTAGTGACAGAGGTCCACAATTTCTTCTGGACTACTCCCAATGCAGGCTACAAGTTCAAGCGTACCTCTTCTTCTGCACATTCAGAAATCTATACATTTCAGTTATTTCTTAAGAAAGACATTAAAATGACTTAGAATATAGTCTAAATGACATGGAAATACATTCTTGAAGTTTATCACCCCACAACTACAATATATTTGTAAAGGACATCAAGCCATTTTTTAAAATGATTTATTTTCATAATAGATATTTGGGTGATAAAAGGAGATGAGAAAACAGAAAATTCCACTCATATTTCTGATCTTACAAATTACTGTCATGATGAGTCCTGGAAACTATTACAGGATTATGGTTGTAGGATTTACAATCACTTCATTTTTGCTTGCATACCTTAATTTACTAAAAAAAGAACTCTTGGTGTAAAGCATGGCCATGAGCAAGATTTTATTTAAGAGTCTTAACTATGACTTGGAGCACTGGATAAGCTGTGGTGGTCATTTTCTGACAGTCGTATTGAGAGCTTACAATGTACCTAATTTGTATTTCCATATTCTTTGAAAAGAAAAAGTACTTTAATATAGAATATTGCCAGCTTGTGCTTTAAAACATTTCTCCTTATTACTGGAAATGTATTTTAGACTAGAATGAAAAGAAGGAAATTGGTGTGCACTGGTAATCTATGCTTAGGAAAGAAACTGCAGTAAACAGCTTCCTATTTTCTCCGATCCCAAATGACCAGAAGATAATTCTAACCAGCAGGGGGAGATAAGGAGGAGAGTAGCAAGACAAAGAACAGGCTAAGGCAAGAAAAGCAGTTATAATTATAGCTGGAAACACAGAATTTGTTAAAGGAAGTCTACTGTATAATTATATTTGAAAATTTAGCAAGATGCCCCGAGGCTGACTCGCAGCTGTCAGGAACTGGTAACTCCACTTCTGTTCATGCAGCGACCACTTTGGCTACTAAACCCACTATCCAGACGTTACTAGAACTGACATTTAGAGTAAAGGGATAGATCTTCTCATGAGATGGGGGTTTTTTTCTATAATGAATGAAGGCATCCATTTCAACAAAGTAACCCTCTCTTTAGGTTCTTTTTTAGACTTGGCTCTCCTCTCTCTATCCTCTCTCCCTTGGAGAACTCAAACATTCTGATAGCAAAGCTATTATCTAGACGCAAATCTCTTCCCTGAATTCTGACTAGATCATGAACCAATCTATCACATACAACGCCAAATTCAGCAGGCTTACAACAAAACTTATTTCCCTCTACCCTCACCCTGGCTGGAAACTGTCTTTTCCTTTCCCCCATACTTCCTGTTCCTTCCAATGGCAGCAGGATTCTCTCTGTTAAGCATGAAAACTCAAGATTTACTTTAGCTCTTTCTCCTTTCTGACCTCCTATCCTATATTAATTCGATTCATCAAATCCTATTAATTTTTCAGTAAAATTCTATCATTCATCAACGAAAGACATGTTGAAGTCCTAACTCCTGGTAGCACAAAATGTGACCTTCTTTGGAAATAGGGTCTTTAAGGAGGTAATCAAGTTAAAATGAGGTCATTACAGTGGGCCCTAATCCAATGTGACTGGTGTCTATAAAAAGAAGAAATTTGGAGACAAAGACAGACACTCACAGAGGGAAAACTATGTGAAGACACACAGGGGAAAGATGGCGAACACCAAGGATTGTCAGCAAACACCGGAAACTAGAAGAGGTAAGAAAGAATTCTTACCTGGAATAGTCAGAGCACATGGCCCTGCCAACACCTTGATTTTGGACTTCTGGCCTCTAGAACTGCAACAATAAATTTCTGTTGTTTTAAGCCATCCAGTTTTTGGCACTTTGTTACTGCAGCCCTAGGAAACTAATACACCCCAACACAATCTGGACTCAATTATCTATAACCCTGTACCCCCAAATCTGCACCTGATCTCTGAATAGCATCCCACTCACTTAGCTGGCCATGGCAGATGCTTACGCATCAATTACCGAGGCCTAAGGCCTATTTGCTAAATATTGTATCTCTTTAAATTTATCCATTTTTCCATCTCTATACCACTAATGTAGTTCAGGTCATCATCTTCATGCCCCTGGACTACTGTCCACCAAATGATCACCATGCCTATAGTTTTCTTTCTTTTGGAGGTGGGGGGGAGGGAGATATTGGTCCTAAGCTAAAATCTATTGCCAATCTTCCTCTTCCTCTTTTTCTTTTTTTCTCACCAAAGTCCCAGTACATAGTTGTATATCCTAGTTGTAAAGTCCTTCTAGTTCTTCTGTGTGGGATGCTGCCACAGCATGGCTTGACTAGCAGTGTGCAGGTCCATGCTCAGGATACAAACTGGTGAACCTGGGGCTCCCAAAGTGGGGCACACGAACTTAAACCACTACCAGGCCAGCCCTCGCCTATAGTCTTACCCCTCTCTCATTCATTCATCTTTAGCAACCAGACTTTCTAAAATGATAAACTGATCACACTTTCAGTGTATCAGTGTGGATCACACAATTAGCGGCCTTTATGATTCCCCTGGTGGTCTAGTGGTTAAGATTCGGTGCTCTCACTTGTCACTGCCAGGTTCCAATTAGGGAACCACATCACCCATTTGTTGGTTGTCATACAGTGGCGGCTGTGTGTTGTTGTGATGCTGAAAGCTACGCTACTAGTATTTTAAATACAAGCAGGGTCACCCATGGTGGAGAGGTTTCAGCAGAGCTTCCAGACTAAGAAAGACTAGGAAGAAGGATCTGACTACCCAATTTCGAAAAAACTGGCCACGAAAACCCTATAACTAGCAACAGAGCACTGTCTAATATAGCACCGTAAGATGAGAGGATGGCACATGAAGACCAAGCAGGGTTTTGCTCTGCAGTCCACAGGGTCACTAGGAGTCAGAATCAACCCAAGGGCACTAACAACAACAAATGATACCTTAGGACAAAGTCTAAGTTTAAGTTCTCTAGGCTGGCTGACAAAACTACATGTAATGGCCTCTGAGACTAAAGAGAGATAAAGAGATCATCACTTACCACACCCACCTCAAATGCACAGGGAAGTACTTTCAGTTCCTCAAACACACAGAGGCTTTGCACATCTGCCTAGAACTCTTTTCCCCTTATTTAATCATTCATTCATTCATTCACTTAATAAACACAGTGAGTGCCAAGCACAGTTCCAAGAGCTAGATACTCCACAGAAAATAAAAGTTCCTGCCCTCATGAAATTTACATTCCAAAGAAGGTGGTAAACAGATTATAAACAAAAATAAATATACACTACTTCAAATGGTATTTAAGTGCTTTAGAGGAAAATAAAGCAAAGTCAAAGGAATAAGGAGGCTGGAGTGGAGAAAGGAGCAAGATTATGATTTTGTATAAGGTGCTCAGAGAAGAACTCTCTGACAAAGTGATATTTAAGAAGAGACTTGAAGAAGTGAGAGAAAAACAGCCTCTGGATACGTAAGGGAAGGGCCTTCCAGACAAAGAGAAGAGCAAGTACAAAAACTCTGAAGTAGTGCTGACTCCTACCCGATGTTTGAAGAACATCACCGAGGACACTGTGACTGAAGTAGGGGAAGAGAATGAGTACAGTTGAGGTTTTAGAGAAGTCAAATGATGAATGACCCTGAAGCTCATTGTAAGATTTGAGAAACTAATGAGTAAAAAAGTGAAATTTTTGAGTAACCTGAGCTGACATTATTAAAGAATGATTTTGGTGCTATGTAGAGAACAAACTTGGTGTGCGGAAGGCTGGTACAAAGAGAAATCAGCAAAGAGGCTTCTGTAAAGTCCAGGTGAGAGACAATGGTGACCTGGAATGGGATAGACGTGGTAGAAATGGCTTCTGGTAACTATGATGAATATATGCATATGGATATGCATATGATTAAATAAGACATCTTTTTAATTTATCAGCTTAATAAATTTCAATAATATAACAAAGCAATAAATTCAAATGGGTAAAAATGATTTTTACTTCTTCTCTCCTACTCATTAAGCAAAAATTCAGAAGGAGGAGAGAGGGAGAGAGAACATTCCAAATAAGCCAAACGGAGTTCCTTAAAGGCAGGAAAACAATATGTCACACTTGTGAATTTAGTCCCATGCCTCTAGAGCAGGGCTTTCACACAGTGGCTCTGAATTTATCAAAGTACTCCCCTCTTCACACCTGGTTTAAAGTTGCTGAAGATATTCTATTCTCTTTTTTCAGAGATCATCTTCAATGCATGTTACCCACTGCTAAAATTCTAAAGTCTTAGTCCGTAGCTTAACGTGCAAAGTCGTGAATGTGCTAAAACAGTGACTCTGGGTACAGCAACTCTGATTATCATATTCCTTTTAAGCTTTCTTACACAAGGTACTCTCATCTTTTGACCAAAGAAAGAAATATTCAGATTTTATACTGTATTCACATACAAAAATTTCATTTTATTAAAGCGTACTCGATACTGTCAGATCAATTCAATCACTTGGAACAATGAAAAACATGGCAACATTACTATTATTCGGATCACAGCATATAATTTTCCTTGTTAATGAAAATCAAGAATTTATCTTCCCTTTTACAAAAATTAGTTGACGTTCTTATTCAATTATTAATCTTAAAAGTAAATATGAGGGGGCTGGCCTGGTGGCTCAGCGGTTAAGTTCGCACATTCTGCTTTGGCGGTCTGGGGTTTGCCGCTTCGGATCCCGGAGGTAGACATGGCACTGCTTGGCAAAGCCATGCTATGTTAGGTGTCCCACATATAAAGGAGAGGAAGATGGGCACGATGGTAGCTCAGGGCCAGTTTTCCTCAGCAAAAAAGAGGAGGATTGGCAGTGGATGTTAGCTCAGGGCTAACCTCCCTCAAAAAAAAAAAAGTAAAAGTGAGTGCTCTGATTCAATTGAATGAAAATAATTTTTTTACTTTTTTTATCGAGATATAATTGACATATAACATTGTATTAGTTTCAGGTATATAACATAATGACTCAATATTTGTATATATTGCAAAATGGTCCCCAGGATAAGTCTAGGTAATATTCATCACTACACAGTTACAAATGTTTTTCTTGTGATGAGAACTTTTAAGATCTACCCTTAGCAGCTTTAAAAACACAATGCAGCATTATTAACTATAGTCATCATGCTGTACCTAAAGAATTCTTAAATACCATTTAAATCTCTCCACATCTCTAAAATTCATAATCATTTTTAAACAAAAAATTTTGAACACAAAAAATCAGCATATTTCTAACTCTAAAATAATAAAAACTGAGTTTCCAAAAACAGCAAAGAGGATGTTATAAGAATGTGGTTTTATCATCAACAAGCATTCCAAAATATGGAGACTCTAAGTTCTGAACATGGAGCCCAATGTTTAACTGTCCTCACCCTAGCTGCCCAAATCCCGGCAACAGTCTGAGGCAGAGTCTTACAACGAAATGACACTTCAAACCATTAGATAATTAACTACCAGAGGACCTAGAAGTGAGAGACAGGAGAGAAAAAAACTGAATTGCAAGGACCAAGTTTAAATCTGCTCCCCTAGGCCACATACTAGAATTAGAGTGACATTAGTCTAAGAGATAGATGCTACCATTTACTCTTCAGAGCTATTTCACTACCATAAGTGACACGACCAGACTCTAAGTCTAAGTCTTCATAGTAATGCTTGATTTTTGAGAAGTGCTAACAGAAACAAAAAGTTTCTGTTGCTTCAAATTGTTCTCAAATACTGTGTCCATTAATTTACTCCTTTTTCATAAAAATTTCAAAATTTTCCTCCCTACTCCAATGAAGACAGCTGGGCTGCAGGATCAGTGTCAATATCAGACGTCCACTGTTAGATTAGGATAGACCATGAGTTTTATTCTAGAGCTTAAAGCCCAAGCAGGCTGAAAATGCAAGAGTTGAAACTCATCAAACATGGAAGTTGTAAAGCCCTTTGACTCTGCCTGAAAGCCTCAGGTCTGACAGAGCTTCCCACCAGGAAAGGGAGATTTCCTGGCTTGACAGAGTTTCAACATAAAAGACTGGGTTTTTTTTTTAAACAAGGCGACCTAAAAACCAAAGATTTTATTTTAAGTCACTGAAAAACCAATTCCTATTCCTATTTGGTGGAAATATATTCAAAGACTACACACAAGCTTCTCAGTCACTCAAGATTACTGAAAACCGGACTAAGGAAGAGCCTACATAGATCTGATCTACTCTTAAGTAGAGGACTGACTTTCTCATTTGCCATCTTATCATAGGTTTCTAGTAGAATTATCATCCCTCTTTTCTCTATCTGCTATATAGAAAAGTATAAAGCATTTTTAAAAATCAATATTACATTATATTTATCTATCATGTGAAAATGAATCATTACAAAGGAAGGTTCAAAACTATACAAGAAATCTCAAATCTGAAATGAAAAAGTATTTAAAGGTATAAAAAACTTCCTTAAACTGTTCTTCAGGGTATTTTTTATAGATGTTTCCTTAAACTAGTAAATTTCCTGTATGTTGGGAGATAAACTGTCCAAAATAAGGACAAAGCAACACAACATCAACTGATAACACATAAAATACAACAAATTCATGAACTCTAGCACTGTATCTTGTTATCATTATAAATGTGAAAAATAGGTAAAGTCTGTCAACAATCAAATCCAGGAAAAAATAGCTTTATCTGAACAACAAACATTTCCAGGTTTTAAAACATAACTCACTCTGACATGAAAAATCTACAAAGAATATTTTCGCTCTGAATTTTGTGGTACCCTGTCATTCTGTAACAAAATTAGATTTATCCAATCAAATGAAAATCAGAAGAATTAAAGAATATCTCAACTGAAAAGTTTGTTAGAATTACCATATGAGCCAACAACTCAGCAGATACACGCACATGCATGTTCACAGCAGTATTATTCACAACAGCCAAAGACAGAAACAGCCCAAATGTCCATGAACGGATGAATACATAAAGAAACTGTGGTATATACATACAATAAAATATTATTCTGACATAAAAAGAGATGAAGTACTGATAAATGCTAAAATGTGGATGAAACTTGAAAATGTTATACGAAGTGAAAGAAGCTAGAAACAGAAGGATACTTAGTGTATGATTCCATTTATATGAAATACCCAGAATAAGTAAATCCCTAGAGACAGATTTTGCAGGGAGGAGCTGGGAGAAGGGGCAAATTAGGAGCAACTCATTAATGTGTGCTGGTTTCCTTCTTGGGTGATGAAAATGTTTTGGAACTAGATAGAGGTGGTGCGTTGCATAACATCGTCAATGTACCAAATGCCACTGAATTGTTCACTTTAAAATAGTTAGTTTTATGATATGTGAATCTCATTTGAACCTGAAAATTAATAATAAAGCAGCCACATTACCAGTAATAAAACAACAATGTACCACTGATACGATACACTGAGCACCTCAGAGGACATCACCTCAGTAGTATCCTTCCCAATAATACAGAACCTCAATCCAATCATAAGAAAATATCAGACAAGCCCAAATTGAGGGAGATTCTACAACATAACTGACCAGAACTCTTCATAAGTCTCAAGATCATGAAAGATAAGGAACAACTAAAGAACTATCACAACATCAGGGGAGACCTTGAGACATGACAACTAAATGCAACATGGGTTCTGAGGTTAGATCCTGAAACAGAAAAAGGAATTAGAGAAAAATTGATGAAATCTGCATAAAATCAATAATTTGGTCAATAAGTACTATACCAAGGTTAATTTCTTAGTTTTGGAAATTATACTATGGTTATATAAGGTGTTCGCGTTAGGAAAAGTTGGTCGAAGAGTACTATATTTGAAACTCTTCTGCAAGTTTAAAATATTTCAAAATAAAAGTAAAAGGAAGGAAGAAAGAAAAGAAGAAAGGGAGGGAGGGAAGACAGAAGCCTAGCAACCAACTTTAACTTTCTCCATGAATATATATATTAGAAAAATGCTGAAATAAATTAAGTGAATAAGAAGTGGAGGTGTGATTCTAATTGTAAGACTTAACTCATAAAATTTGGAACTGCTTAACAGATATCCCCCATATTGGGGGAAAGGGGTAGATTCCTCAAACAGTTACATCAGAATAACTAAATATTAGAGATCAGGTTAGGTAAAATTTAAACCAGTAGTGGGCTTTTCAACAGAAAAATTCAAAATTAAAAACTCAAAGTCAAAGGAAAAATTAATACAAAACATTGTTACAATTCCTATAGGTTACAACTACATTTTAAATTTAATATTAAAGTGAGGAAGACATTTATTTTAGCAGAATGATTAGAATAACATTGACAAATCAGTTTGATAATTGAATCAGATTTAATTTTACTTTAAAACTGAAACCCTCTCTTTAGATACATTATAGGAGAAAATATGAAAAAGAGATTTTGATATATAATTAACTTAAATCAGCCTGTGTCTGGAAATAAAACTCTTAGTTGCCACGTTATTATGCAGGAGGCACCTTCCTATTAAAAATAATTCTCTTGAAAATGTATACACTGATCAAAAGGATCAATTTTTTAAAATGAAACCCAACAACATAAATTCTGTAAACATTTCCAATTTTATTAATCATACTTAACATCCCAGCATCTCAGTACAGTACATAACTACATTTCTACAATACCAATATGGTAAGACAATCATCTTCAGTAAATCTGCTAATTACTAAAAAGAAAGAGACATTTAAATAAATAATCAAGATTTAAGAACCACCCACTCTCACAGCTCTCAGAGGGAACCATCGCTGCTGACACCTTGATTTCAAGACTCCTAGCCTCCAGAAACGTGAGATAATAAATTTGTTAAGTCACCCAGTTTGTGGTACCTAGTTATGGCAGTCTTAGGAAACAAACAGAATTACCATGCAACAAATAAAACAGTGTACTCCTATATTCAAACAGCAGTCTTTCCCTGGAAGAACATTCAGATTAAAGGTAGCCATTTTCTCAGCCCCTACAGACCAGCATACTTTACTGAATAAGGCAGTCACAATCACTCTCTCAAAGCAGCTGCCTTGAACCCAGCCTCTGTGGCATGGCTGCCCAGTTCTACACCACAGCAGCAACAATGACTGGAACTTGGGTGGGTAGGCTCCAGCTCATCAGTAAACTAGGACCTTCACTACCTGGCTTGAAAGGATGGGCTGCTTTAGATTCTCTGTCTCTGAAACAACATGAACTAAAAATCTCTGAAGAAACCTGCCTTCTGCCCTGGCTGCTGCAGCAGAAGTAACAATGCAAGCTAAAATGATATGGAAACAGAAACCCCAGTTGGTAGCCAGACAGAGAGATAGCATACAGAGTAAAGCTAAAGGTTTGCTATGTTGCCCTAAAACCAGAATCACTTTCTAAAATCTTAAAACCAAGCTGTGTCTCAGATTCCCATGAGAGGCCCTATCCCTGTTCCTGCCACTCACGTATCTTTTAAACCTGAACTAATTTCAGACACCCCTTGAAAACAAAATTCAAAAGTAAAACAGAAATAAAGAGGACCCAATATGGTACAGCTACTCAGCCATTAAAGATGAACTCGTGCCATTTGTGACAACATGGATGGACCTTGAGGGTGTTATGCTAAGCGAAATAAGTCAGACAGAGAAAGGCAAATACCGTATGATTTCACTCATACGTGGAAAATAAACAAACACACAGACAGATAAGGAGAATAGACTGGAGGTTACCAGAGGGGAAGGGGCGGGGGAGCCGAAAAGGGTAAAGGGGAATACATGTATGGTAACGGACAGAAACTAGACTTTTGGTGGTGAACACATGCAATCTATACAGAAGCGGAAATAAAATCATGTACACCTGAAATTTACACAATGTTATAAACCAATGTGACCTCAATAAAATACCTTTTTTAAAAAAAGACCCAAACCCAGACCCTACTCTCAAGGAGTTCATTCCACTACATGTCAGATTTTTTTTTTTTAATATGACCATATTTTGTATGCTGAATGCATTTCATATGCTTTCAGATATTTTTTTCAGTAGAAAAGGATGAACTGGATATTTCAGTAATTGTCAAACACACAGCTATAGACATAGAGAAATACACGTTTAAATGGGAGAACAGTTCAAGCATCTGGGCCCAAGTGCTGCTAGGATGAGGTGTGGACTTGTCAGGGGACAACACGATGGCTGGCTTTCAAAAGGAGTCACGGGAGGGCAGTCATTACCCTAAGGATTTAATAGTCTCCAGGTCTGGCCTTGAGCCATGCTAGCTAGAAAGTGAATTCTAATAGAAGGTTCAAGAAGGGAATCATGACTTCAGGTAAACACATTAATCAAGGTCGAGAAACAGACCTAACTCTTGTCTCTTATTTATCATGTAATGAGAAATAAATGCCAAAGAACTGGGAATATTTGTGTCACAGCACTGGAACCCTTGTAATGGCTATAACTAGCGCCTTCTCCCCTTGCAGGCAAACTTATACAGGAAGTCAAATAACCTAAACAAGTATGGATTTTTTACAAGAAGAGATAGATAGAGGACCCAAGTATTAAGGACATAACACCACCTAACACACAGTACTTACCACAGGAACAGTTTTAAGAGTTTTACATATATCATCTCATTTTAAACCTCACCACAATCCTATGAGGTAGGTACTACTATTAGCACTACTTTACAGATGAATAAATTGCGGCACAAACAGGTTGAGAAACCTGCCCAAAGATACACAGTTAGCAAGTAACAAAGCCAGAATTTCAAACCCGTCTGCTCAAGTCTCTCTCTTAATCACTATTCTACCTGCAAAGAAAATCTAGAGTATCCATCTGAAACTCCCTGCATATATCTCTTTATACAGAGGTAGAAACCAGAATATTAAATATCTTCCAGCTAATGCTGCGATGAGTACCGCCAACTTCAATCTCTGGGCCTCTCCTTTTACAATGATGGCAGACTAATCCACTCCCCACCCTTAATAGGCATCCTCTTTCTTTAGCTGCATCAATACAGTAAATCAGGCAGTGGCCAAGGCTTCTAAGCCTCCAGAGACTGTGCATCTCTGCGATGGTCCTCCCTGTGTAGATATGAAGGCTTAACTCTCAAAACCTATTTTATTTCCCTTATTACCAGGTGTTTGAATAAGTAAAGCCTTTCTACAACCCCAAGTTATTAACAACTGCAAAAAACATATCCGACAACTTTCACTATCGAAAGTTCAGCTATTTTATGCAAAAACATAAAAATACTTAGACTTCTAGAGTTATTCCACTAAAGTTCATTCACATAATCAGATATTTCATTTCCCACTATGTGTACTACTATGTACACTATCTACATGCCAAAAATATAAAGATCATAATAGCAGTCTATCCTCAAGAGCTCAAAATCTAGCAGGGGGAAGGTAAGTTAAGAAGAAATTACAAGAGCTCTTAGTAAACAGCTTGAGAGCAGTGTAATATTCAGGATGAATAGGACAAGAGGAAAAGAGTATTAAAACAGACTAAAAAACACATGTCAATGCAAACAAGTGAAAGAGAAGAGGAAACAGAAGATTTCCAACCAAGGAAAATGCAAGCTGTTCAAAATTATTAGATTGCAGGGGGCAAGAAGGTCAGACCATTAAAGAGTTTACCTTTTGTCATCTGCTATCTGAAAACAGTTACAGTTTTTACTACAAGAGAAATCTTCAACCAAGAAGGTATATCAAAAATTCAAGGACAGAGTTTTAAAATGCCCATGCAGGGGCCAGCGTGGTGGCATAGTGGTTAAGTTTGCACTCCCTTCAGCAGCCCAGGGTTCAGAGGTTCAGATCTCTGGCACGGACCTACACACCACTCATCAGGCCATGCTGTGCTGGTGTCCCACATACAAAATAGAGGGAGACTGGCGCACAGATGTTAGCTCAGGGCTAATCTTCTTCACACACACACACATATACACAAAAACCACCCAGGCATGACTGAGTTACCCATCCTTGGAAAGTGAATGTTCCCTGCCCTAAGAATCACCATTGTAGGAGAAGGGAGGGGAACTTTTAAGAAGAATAACATGATCAGATTTAGCATCAAGAAAGACCATTTTGAAGTTATACACTACACAACCCTATTTTGGAAGACTATGAAGCTCTAAAAACAAAATGAGGATCTACATGCTCGCATGAAAAGGTGCTTAACAAAAGTTTAACAAAAGAAAGCAAAGTGAAGAATAATATGAATCACGTGAATATTCTGGCATAGCAATTAGGGAGTCCAAATAAGAGATATCTAAGGTCCAAACCAGAATATGGAGAACTGAATCCAGAGATAAGCATCAGGGAAAAATCAACAAGACCCATCAGATGTAGGGACGAAGGTGAGGAAGACATTTAGAGCGCGCTGATTGTTTTTAAACCTTTAAAGAGGTAAACAGGTTCCTTATTTATTCTATGAGTTGCTTATCAAATTGTTATACTTAAAACTACCTCTGATCAATTTATCACAAAATGCAAATTAATGATATTTGCAATAATGCGTTTTTGACACATGAAGGAGCAAAAGAAATTTAAGAACATGGACGAACCAGCAGAAAAACACAGCTTTTCACCCTTTAGGAAAATCTGCATACAAATACTACCATTTAAGGGTAGACAATCCAAACTTAAAATCTACATTTGCTCCAATACTCCTTCAGGAATTTTTCTCTTATGTATCAGAATTGTCAGTTTTTCCTAACTTTAATCCAGGGTAAGATCTTTCTGCCATAAATTTCTAACTCTTCATTTCCAATACTCATCCTTAATTATTAAAACAAACCTTTTCGCTGTTTGTAAATTACACCACAATTAAAAAAAAAATAAAACTTAGCTACAAATGGCAGGACAAGCTGCTGAGGACTGTGAGGTCCAAGAACTGTATTGCCTTCTTTGGGGGGGGACAAACAGGAGTGATAATACATGACAGCCTCCTAAGAAAATGTCACTAAAATTTATTTAATAATGCAATCTCCTTACACTTCACCTGGGCCAGGTAAATACGTGTTACCCTCAATATAAAAAGTAATTTTTCCAGTCTCTACTTGACAAGAAAAGCCAAAGAGACCATAAAATCCCTAACTAGTATTTCTTCCCACAATAAAATTTTAATTTATGTTTCTGTAAATAGGAGAATAACTAATTAAAAGTAATATGGACATGTGGTCTAAACTTGGCCAACAAAACTAAAGAAAAGAACTCTTAGTCTGCTATAAGGAGAAAAATTCTTGCTTTCTCTCTGCTGGAACTAAAGGATGTTTTTTGCTCCAGCTGATAAACAGCAGCCATCCTGAGATCACGAAGGAAACCAGCCTGAAGACAAATGGAGAGAGACAGATAAACCAAACTTGTTCATACAGCATTTGGAGACCAAGCCCTAGAGCCCCCCCACCTCTGGAATTTCCATTATGGGAGAAAATAAACATCATTCTGGAATAAGGCAGATTATTTAGGTGTTCCTGTCATTCAAAGGTGAAATCACCAGAATTTTAAGCATTTTAAATAGTCTCTCAAAAATAAGTACCTATGTGAAAGCTATCTGAAACTAAGAAACAACTCAACATTTTATAAACAAATTGCAACTTTAGAAGTATAATGCAAGCTTTCTTAAATCCATTAAGAGTTCAATCACAAAAATATAAATGACCGGTTAATAGGCAAATAAACAATGGGTACAGGCTAGTTTTACTTGATTGCATAAAACTGTTTACAATACATTTCTCAATAAAGAAAAATTGAATTATAACCCAAGGGTGGCTTAATTTGTACAAATTTTGAATAATGTCACATATATTTCCAAAACAGATGCTTAGAGACTCTACAAGGACACTTGGCTCAATCAGAAGCCAGATTAAAGTTCCATCTGGAGTCTAATGGCTCCATGGTTCCATTACAATTACCCAAGTCACCAAAGTGAGCCTTAATAGTTGTACATTACAGAATCTCTCTTGTAGGTATATATCTTGCCCACAAAACTAGAAAATCAGGTCATAAAAATAATCTTGTGTGTGCACACACACATGCATAAGACTCAATAGGTATCCAAATGCTGCTATATTTTTTCAATGACACTGAACTTCTATATGATTTTTCCCAGGTTATTCATCAGAAACTTCTGTTTTTGGACACAGTTGCTGGGATATTGTGTCATCACTTTTGCTTGACATGGAAAGGACAAAGTTTACCTCCCTCTTTAATCAGCCTCCAGAGTAACTCAGATACCTAGAATAATCTCTTTCATGTTTCCCTTTCTCAGA
This sequence comes from Equus caballus, assembly GCF_041296265.1. Lineage (NCBI taxonomy): Eukaryota > Metazoa > Chordata > Mammalia > Perissodactyla > Equidae > Equus > Equus caballus. Next base: position 75,536,028 of record NC_091699.1, on the reverse strand, counting down.
TCTTATCACAACCATCATTTCTTATCAAATCAGAAAAACTGAGTGAGGACATTTTATCTCCTAATTTCCATGTCTAGAAGTTGTGACAGAGCCACAGAATTTCAGAGCAGGAAGGTACTGGGAAGTATCCAAAGATCAGCATCTAAACCAATGCTGCTCAAAGTATGGTCAGTCCACTACCTGAATGTGCACTGTTTGATGGAAAATTTTACAGCAATCTGAGAGTAATGAGCTTGTATTTTATGACTTTGGTTTTCTTCTTTAGACTAGGCTGGAATCCCAAATTAGCAGGCTGAATCCCATCTGAAAAGTTTTGTTTTGTTGTAATTTGAATGCCTTAAGATAGGACTCAGGCCCTCTGATTTGCTAAAGTAGCAAGGTATCTGCATCTGTTATCCAGTCACCCCTAGAAGCCATTTGCATATCCAATTCACTGAATCAGTGTTTCACAAACTCTAACACTCCTTTGTGGGTAATGAAGCAATTTAGTAAGTTGCACAAAGCAGTTTTTTTTAATAGTCTGGCACTGCACAGCATGATATGGCATGACATACAAAAAGTAGAATATATATACCTACAAACACATATCTCTATGTGGGTATATATACGTGAGTTCCAGGTTATAATTTAAATTGTATATCTTTACGTGGTTCATGGACAAAATAACTGAATTTGTACTAAACCAATATGTTCATTTTACAGATACAGAAGTTCAGACTCAAGGTCACAGTCAGCTGGCAGCAGTTCAGTGCTCTGTTCTTTATATTCCTTATTGAAAGTTTGTGTGCACATCCATAAACAGAAAATATAGACTATATGCCCAAAACTAACATTTAAACATCCTAAATTGATTAAAAATTTATATTTAAAAATTTAATTTAAAATAATACATTTGGGGCTGGTCCCATGGCCGACTGGTTAAGTTCACACGCTCTGTTTTGGTGGCCCAGGGTTTCGCTGGTTCGGATCCTGGGTGTGGACATGGCACCGCTCATCAGGCCACGCTCAGGCAGCGTCCCATACGCCACAACTAGAAGGACCCACAACTAAACTACACAACTATGTACTGGGGGAATTTGGGGAGAAAAAAGCAGAAAAAAAAGATGATTGGCAACAGTTGTTAGCTCAGGTGCCAATCTTTAAAAGAAAATAAATAAAAATAAACAATTTTATGTGAAACAAAATGTCTGATTAAACAAAAATTTAAAGCAGCTATATAGCCCAAAAATAAAGCAAAAAACAGACAAGGCAATATCTCAACTTACTAGTTTAGAATATATATTTTATATGCATACACACACACACACACACGAGATACAGGAAAAAAATACCAACAAGCCAGAAAACAGTTAATAGGAAAAAAATACCAACAAGCCAGAAAACGGCTGATCTTTTTTAACATATGTAGTACTTAAATAAATATGAGAAAAACACTTGAATAACAGGCAAACAATACAAAGGAGAAAATTATGAAACAAATACAAATGGTCAGTAGCATTAAAAACAAGATATTACTTTTTGCCTATAAAATTAGCAAAGATGTTTTCTTTTTAAGTATTAATATCTGCTGTTGATGTGAAAAAAAACAGGATTCTCAAAAATTGCTGGTGGGAGTTAAATGCAAATTTGGGGAATAAGTATCAGAAGCCTTAAAAATTTAACTACCTTTTTATCCAGTAATTCCACTTCCAGCATTTAGTCTATGGAAATAATGAGGGATACACGCAAACATTTTCAAAAGTATTTTGAATACAGTACTATACATAATAGTGAAAAATTCTAATGACTCAAATAGTCAGCAACAGGAACTAGTTAAATACGGTACATCCATAAAATAGGATGTTATACAATTATTAAAAGAGATGATACAGATTTATATTCCCTGCCCAGAATATACTGTTAAATGAAAAAAGTAAAGTAATAGATATGTAAGATATCCTTTTTACACAAAAAAATTTTAAACACATTTAATCCCTCCTTACTAATAAATGATAACCCAATATTTTTAGAATAAACTGACAAGTTGCATTCTTACATAGAATTTTCTAACACGAGCATTTTCGTTAAGCAAGAAATAACCAAAATTGTCACCAAAAAGAAAGAAGGAATGGAGGGAGGGAGGGAGGGAAAGAGGCAGGCAGACAGGCAGGCAACCAGCACTAAATGGAGGGAAATCCTTCTATGAAGTTACACTACCTAGAGCCACTGGTCTTCTGAAACGACTCCAAACCCACCAGTAACTAGAGAAAAGTTTTTGGCAAGGAAAAAGCAGCCCCTGAGCACCCAACAGTAGTATACACAGCAGGTATTAGCAGACCTCATCTCCTCCCTACACACATCTGTGAAATGAAGTCATGATTAATAAAAGGCCTATCTTTTCATCCACTAACTGACCAGAAACTACCAAGAGCATCTGGCCCCCATGTGAGATAGTGAAAGAATTAGCAGCTCCCAGTGGAGCTCAACCGCAAGTAGCAACAGAAACGGCTAGCTGCAGATTCTGTGCCCTAGAGGAACCTGCAACACAAACAAGGAAGATAAAATCAACTCCTCTTGGGAAGGCAGGGAGGCTGGGGTACTACTGGGTCTTGATTCTACTCCTGAAAGGACCACTATGCTACCTTGCAGACATGCAGATTAGTCTTCAAGTCTAGCATATCAATTGCAGTATGTAATGATCTAAGTATTCAGCTCCATGTCCCATACACATACATAACACAGAAAAAACAATTCAAAGTACTATTCCATTTTATAAAGAGTCAAACAATTTAAAGGTTAGAATGTGAAACCTCAACCGCCCTTTACACTCACATACTTAAAATAATTAATTTTCCAAGTATACTGATTTTCTTTATCATAAAGACATATGTGTAATACAGGCAGTCCCTAAATGTGCAACAAGACCAAAGACATTTTCCTGAACACTAGATGAATGTTTTTCCTTCATTGAGACATACCAACCAAAACATTAAAGAACTAAGTATTCTCTTCATAAAAGAATATCTCAGAAAGCAAAGGGCTATCAAATATTCATATAGATGTTTAAAATAGTTCAGTCATACAGCTTTCCCTCTTAAGGTGGTACATAACCTATAGTATGGGGCAGAGTGGTGGGGAGAAGGGGTGTCAACTTTGAATCACGGAATACTTAGTTTGGACGGCAGGGCATGCCATGGATGTCACAATACATACAGGTCTTAGGGTAGGCTAAGAGTTCTGGCAACCTATAGGTGTACGAGTAATGGACTCAAGGACATCTTTCTATTGGGAGGGTTCCATTTCACGTTTAAGAATGATGAAAGTCTCAAAGACAAATTCTTGATTTCAAATTTTTTCCAGGAAATAGTCCTGCACACCACTCCTCAAAAAAAGAAACTTCCATTACTTCTTTCCCACTTTACTCTGCATGTGGCTGTGCCTCAATCATCCATATACTAGACTGACAATTTAACTAAAATACAAGTCAATATGACAGAGGTGATAAATGGAAAATCTCACCACAATTAAAAACATTGCTTGTGTGATAAAAATCAATTCTAAATATTAACAATCAACTCACCACAAACTTAAAATATAATCTGCAATTCCTAATTCACAAATGCTATTTTTCAAAATATTTTATTCAACAAATATTAACTAATCAGCAGTAACATAAAAACAAAAATCCTTGGACAGTATTCCTGATTCTAACCCACTTATTACTCATGTGACATTAAGAAAATGATGCATTAAGTTTCCCTCAAAATGAGAAAATTATTTTTAGAGATAACAAATATAATATATAAAGAAACATATATGTACACTATTCTTACAAACAAGCTGAATACCAACCACCATTTTTTAAAAAGTGACACTATTCACTTGCGTGGATAAAGTAAATTTTACAAGAGAATTATAGATGCTGATGGAACTGGTACAAATTCTTCTTGCTTCTTTTCAACTCTGAGAAAGACTGAGAAAGAAAGAGAGAGATTTGCATTTCAGCTTTCTCCTCACCCAAAAAATTTATAGTAAGACATCACTCCAAACAAAGCAAAGACATTGAAGGACAAAAAATAGCGCAATTGCCAAGGCTAAAATAACAGAACACTACCACTGTACTAGTTAGGGTTCTTGATTGTAAGCAACAGTACATTCTGGTTAATTTAAGTCCAAAAGGAACAAACACATTGGCTGGGTACTGCAGAAGCTCAGAAAAACTGAGACACAGTTGGAGAACCAGGCTTGGACAGGAACCAAGGAAGACAAAGTCCTGCTTCCACAGCCTAGAAGGAAGCCTGGAAGGTATGTAGGTATGTTATGGCATCAAGAGTTCCAGGCCAGGAAGGAGTATCTCATCTGCAGCTCTTAGATCTCATGCCCAAGATCTCTCTAGGTGCCAAGGTGCTGAAGACCTGTGTCAGTCTTTAGGCTTCTTCAGTCGAGAGAGGTGAGGGACAGCCTCTTACCTAAACTAGAAGGGGGTTACGCAGCTGAAACCATAGATGTCCTCTACTGAGCTCAAGTTTAGATAGTGGACAGACCTGAGGTGCCTTTACTTTGACTCAGTGTCTTGCTTGTATCTGTAAAAGTTCACAAAATGAAAGTTCATAAAAATTAATTCAAACCTCTTTAATGTTATTTATTAGATTTGCTTGTTACAATTTCTAATCTTTTCCAAGGCAAAAATTTACTCTTTCTAAAGTGGTTCTATCAACCAATACTAGACTGAGTAATTTAGATGGGGTCTAGCAAGTTTCTTAATATACTATAAGTATTGCCTCTTGCTTTATATTCTATCCGTCTGCTAATTTGGTTTCTTGCTTGCCTTTTTTGCTGCAGCTGTGCACCGGGTTAACTGTTTCAATGGTTTTCCTACAATAACCCACAAATTTTTTCCTGATCAGTGTGCTGTATGATTGGTTCTTTGTTCCTAAGATAATTATTTTACATTTGTCTACACTGAACTGCATTTGCCATCTGCTGGCCCAATCACCTAAACAATCCAAATCTTTTTGAATCTGATTGCATTGTTCCTCATTATTTCCTCTAGCTCCAATTTTAGGATCATCTGCAAACTCTGAGATCTTTTCTTTAAAGCTTGGACACATTTTATTTTAGTATAGAGGTTTTTTTTTTTTAAGTGACCCTTTAGACACTCCAGCTGAAATCATCTTCCAACTTGAAAAGTTTCCATAAAGCTTATCCAAGGATACCTTCCAATTACATAGTCAAAGTGCTGTTAGAAACAAAGCTAACTAGAACCCATTCTATTTCATCTTCCCTTACATTGCCATATTTTAAAAAGGATTATATCTTCTAAGTACTTCTCTTCAAAGTATAAATATTTTTAAGGAAGGTAAAAATTCCATTTTCTAACATACACATTCATGGTAATGTTTTGTGTGTAATAACTTTCCTAAAGTACACATGGCAAAGTTTTCAACAATTACCATCTTTTCAACAATTTCCTACATATAAAGCATTTAATTATTCAGTTTCCTATTGACAAGATAACTTCTAAAGGGCTAATTGCCTCCAGCATTATGAATTACCTTTTATCTAAAGAACACAATACTAGATCCACCATATCTAAAATTTTTCTACTTCAAATTTCCCACACTCCATTTAATTATAAACCTTCCAGTAAGTCAATATTTCTTCTGCAGTTTTTTAATACTGTATGTAATTATATACAGATACTTATTTAGCAAAATTTACCCTTCAGATTAGATTTACTTAACGAATCTGAACACAGTAAGTCTTCATTAATTAATTATGATATAGGGGCTAGGTACATCTTTAGATCTAGGAAGAATTATTAGTTCCACAAACTTCAGTGATTTCTTAGTATAATCACGTTTCCACCAAAGCTCTACCTGTATAACACACTAAAATGATAAAAATTCTATTGATATATCTGCTACCATTTTGCTATTTCAAGTGGTCAATGTAGGAGACAAACTGAACTTAAAATCTATTTTCTTTTGTTCATGCAAGTCAGTGAATATTATCAGAATATAAAGATAAAGGTAAGATAGTGCTTGCCCTCAAGAAGTTTGGGGTAAGATATAAGCAGCTACAAGGTATCATAATTGAGGTACAGTCACATGGAAGTTAGGAAGAAACTTCCAGGAAGAAAATGCCAGCTACTGGATGAGAAGCTTTCTGAAGGGGATGCATTTGAACTCTGTCAAATATTATGATGTCATTTAAAAACAAATCTACTAAACTATGAATAAAATAACAGAAAAAATAAAATAAAATGCTAAGCAGTCAAAGTGAAAAAGGAAAAAAAAAGAATGGAGTTTGCTGGTTGTTTCTGTATGGTAGGATTCTGTGTGTCTATTTTTCAATTTTTCTGTAATGAACATATATTGTTCTTATAATAAAAAGACACAGTAAAACATTTTTCTATTAAATTTTTAAAGCCGTACCTTGAAAAATAATTGAGCACCATTAAACAAAATGCTCTAAGTCAAACAAATCTAACTTATAACAGAAAAATCAAGTCAGTAACAAGTATTTTATTAAGTAATACATAAAGGATCTAAACGACACACTAAAGAACTCATAAATTATTAAGTCCTTTTTTTTGAAAGAACTATTGATTTTGGATGGGATATCTTTCCTTATAAGGTAGGTGTTGAAAATCTATTACGAAAAATTATTTTCAAATAGTGAATTTGCAACTAACAATTATTAGGTTAGGTCTTTAATCTAGGTTTGTGGAAGAGCCCTTGAATAACTGATTCGTCTGAATTTTTTTCAAACACGTATGAAATGACAATGAAGGTGTCTTCAGAGATATTTTATTTGTATTTTTAAGTAACATAAAAGCATTTAACAATACCATAACAAACAACCACTGACTTTTATTTCAAACAGTTTCTCATTCACTAAAACTTGGCCATTATACTCCATATAAATAAAGGAGTAAAATTTGACTAATTGTGTTAAATTCCATTAAAAACCACAACATTCCACATATTATTTAATTCTACCTGTAATATGATAATGGCATTTCAATGAAAAACTACATGTTCCTTAAATCTCCACATGATTCATAGCATAGGAAAAGAAAGGTATAAGAGTAAAGAAAGGAGGGAACAAATGGATTTGTTACCAGAGGCACAACATTAAGAGAGAGTTTCAATAAACATTTATATATTTTAATATCTGCTTAGATTTTCAAGATTCTACTTTGACTTTTTTATTCTTTAATTTTATGCTCTATGATATAGACTGTATTTAAATTAGTAACATGCCATGATAATTTGAAATCCAAGCTCAACTAAAAATCATCTGGGGTGTATCATGAACTATATAGGATTACTAAAATAATGACCAATTATGTTGCACCTAGTCTGTTAATTTCCTTAAAGGATGAAATTTTACTGATACTATCCTATTAATACTTTCTCGTAGACTCTTACTAGTTTTCAATTGGCTAAAGTTAGAAGGCAAACTTCCCAGTCAAAACAAATTCTACCAAAGGCAATATTCAAAGGTTACAAACTGGCATTCACAGGCCACATCCAGCAAAATTCATCCTGAATAAATTGCCAAGATTTAAAAATTTGGACATTTCACATAAAAATCAAGATTTTTTTTCTCTCAAAAAAAAAAAAAAAATCCCTAGATCTAGTGACTCTGGGCCCACTTCTGGAAAAGCTCTCCAGTTGCCCGGGTTCCCACTAGCCCGCTTTCTTCCCCATTTTTCATTACTTACCAAGCAACAGACTATCGGGATGAGGGTCTGTAACTCCTAAACAGAGTGCAGAAACAGTCAGATCTTGACTCAAATTCCTGCACTTCCACCTCCAACCTGCTTAGCCCAGGACAAGTGTTTTAACCTCTTTAAGCTTCAATTTCTTCATTATAACAAAGAATATAACAATGATTAATTATGCAGGGATTAAAATTAAATGTCCAATAAATGATAGTGATTATTATACTATTTTGATTAAAATTCCTAAACCAAATTAAGATTTAGCATAAATACTTTCTTCCTTATATAGACTCTAAAGAAAAAATGACACCAAGGCCTTATCACTCCGTAAGGGTCCTTTGTAAAACAAGCATAAGAACAGTAAATACTGTATGGGGTTGCTGAATTAAAATGAGTTAATATATGTAAAATGCTTAGCATAGTACATGGCACATATTAAGCTCTAAAAAAGAATTAGTTACAGCTAATAGTAGTAACTGTTGTTGTTTCCAGAGAGCAGGCACGCAGGAGCTTAAAAAATGTTTAAGAGAAGAAATAAGTTTGTGAGTAAAAATGTGACTGAATGAATTCCAGACTGTTATCATTTCTTTTTATATAGTCCTAAGCGTCCTCTCTAATATCCTGTATTTTTATGTTAAAGCTGAAAATCTAGGCAAAAACAAAGTCACTCCAATGTATAAACAAACTTCATGTTCTGGGCTTGAACATAAATAATTATTAAACTCTGATGGAAACAAAAGAGCTGACCATAATTCCAAGCATGAAGCATGGACATTATATGATGTTCATAATTTATTTCTGAAGGAGTTTTAAAGTAGCCCTATTTCATGACTGCTAGAACCAGACCAGTCTAGGCTATGCTTTCTTTCAGGTTCTTTTGTGCCTCCAAGGATCTCAGAAGCTGAGTTTAGGACCAGAGCAAAGAGGGACCTCACTACCTTTCATGGCTGCTAGTTTCAAAGCCCCAGTCATTAAAAACAAAGAATGAAGAAAAAAGGTCTGGTCAAACAGCAGGAGTGGTTCTCTACTAAATGATATAATATCAAAAAAGATGATTTGATCTTTAGCATACTAATCATCTCAGTAGAAGTAGTTTTTAATTAGTCTGGGAATAATAAAGAAGCTCAATTCTTCAAGTATTTAATTTAACAAAAGATAGACAGTCTCCCCTGGCTAAAGTGATATGTACACTCCAGGTTCCCTGCCGTGTCACAGAAATCCTTGCACAGCACTCACAACAATGAGAAAAAGCAAGAAAATTGACTTAAAAAGAGTAATTTTCTTTCCAACCTAAATAAACTTTTACACAAACTTGCCTGTAATAATCGACTACACAAGCTGCACCACCAGCATCAAGGGAGGGCGTGAGGATATCTAGCAGGTGCTGCAGTTTATCACAAAACCGTCTAAAATAATTGGAAGTGACAACCAGCACTACCACAAATGATTTATTAGTCTTTCACTCAGCTTTTCAGCTTCCTCAGGGCCAGAATAAATAATTTACCAACTCTCTATCTTCCAATCATTAATTCTTCCCTATGCATCCAAACTACATTTAACTCTGCTAGGTTCAGTGGAATAAAACACACAATAGGCACATTTTTCCAAATATAGAATTATCTGACCATATGTAAAGGCAAATTTGTCAATCAAGATGTACAATCCAGATGAAGAAGGATTTAAGGGCTGAAAGTCAGCATCTGCAGTTGAGTTTGAGGGAATGAAATCAAGTAAAGAGGACATGAAAGCAGAGCCCAGCAAAGAGCTCGCTCATAAATGAGGAAGGTCCCAGTAACTCTGTGGACAGCAAACCCAAGAGGAAACCTAAGCACACTGTGTGTGAGAGACTTGAAACCTCAAGTGTCACCATCTCACAATAGTCAATTCACTGACTAAATTAACGATCTCCTCTAAAACTTTTCCATAGGTTACAAAAAATATATAGTCTTCCCTCAAAAAAAGGTAGAAACTTTAAAGCATGAACATACAGGAATTTTTTTCATGCAAAATAGACAATACAGGACAAGATGAGGCATCATCTATAAAACATTTTAGTAACTATTTTGAATGGGTTTATGAGACACTTAAAAACTCGTGGGAATTCAAAAAGAAAATATATGTAAAAATCAAAGAAATAAATACTCCAAAAAATTTGACAATGACATTAAAAGGTATGTCTATTAATTATGTAGAAAAAACACACAGAAAGCAGAAAAAATCACATCCTAAATCCACTTTTGATGTAAGCTAGTCTTGTCTCATTAAATCAGCATCTATGATTAAAACAGAGATCATTTTTGGTACATAATGTATTGCATTGTTAGAACAGCATCTGTTTATTACACAGCACAAACATTTTTCAGCTTTCTGAAACTACTGATAAGCAAAAAGTGATCCAGACCTAGCCATTTATATAATCTTTTTTCATTTCAAGAAGAAATACTTTCAGTAAAAGGGTTAATAACATTAATATTCTAATATCTGGCACTCTATGAGGCAGCTTCAAGCTGTTGGGCGCACAGTCAAGGAACTTCATAAATTGACAGCTTTCTTTTCAATGGTTTGAGAGTGCATCACAATCCAAGTCTTCAGTGTGTAATATACGGTTAAGTATACTTTTAAACATATGACTTCCACCAAATTTCAAAATGTATTAAAATAAGCCTGACTAATGAAAATTAGAATAGAAATCTGAACCCAAAGAGTGTAATTTAGGTTATAGTTTTCAAATAATATCTAAAAAATTCCAAAATGTTCACAAAAAACAATGTATCATTTTCAATACTCAATATTTCCCTGTTAGTAACTGAAACAGTTATATAACTACCTGGACACAAAATCATATTGTTCACATTAAGCAAAACCATGTTTTATTTATGCACAGACCCAGTCCACCTGTTGCTATGGCAAAATAAACCCCCTGATAGCATAGGTCCTAGCCTCCCACAGGTAAAAATAAAACAAAAATGTAACAACTGGAAAATATAACAAAAGATATCTTTTTCATACAAATACAAAAAAAAGCTAGAGTTTTTTTTTTAATTGGGGGTGGATAGAAGGATGTTTTTTAAAAAGAGCAGCATGACAAGGTTGTCTGCAGGTTTCTGTGCAATTGGCTTTTCAGCAGAGGAATTCAGCAGGAAAAGACAATGCAATGCACAGACCTAGTGGCACCAAATTGCCTGAAGATGCTGCCTAATGCCAGAACCTGGATACAACGCTGTAAGAGTGGATGGTAGCTTATCCCACGTCCTGAAAACACTCAGCCTTGAAGAGCCACCTGACTATCTGTGGAAGAAGTCTCTGCAAAGTATCCTGACCCTTAAATGTCCATCCAAAGAGAGGCAGATACACACATTGTGGTATTGATGTTTTCCTATCATGGAATATTAGAAGACAGTTAAAATTAATAAACCAGATGTAAAAACAGAAGCAAGGAAAAGCTCAGAAACAATGTTGGGTAAAAAGGATAAAATACAAACTGCATAAAGACTAACAGAATATTTTAGTTAGTAAGAACATGCAATGTTAATGAACACATGAATGTAGTAATAGTCTAAAAACATGGACAGAAAGGATATAAACCAATTTCAGGATGCGGTTTACCTCTGGGAAAGGAAGGAGTTTAAAATGTTTTTAAAACACATATATATGGCAAATGTTAACGGACTAATTCTGCATTGTAAATACAAGGTTGCCTGTTTATCCTCTAAATTTTTTTTTGTGAATATTTGAAATATTTCTTAAATATTTTAAATCAAAGACATGATGTAAATAATTTTCGTCTGAAAAAATTTAAAAGATTTAATATCCTTACCTGAAACATGGGGGTTTATCTTCTTAAAAATCATTGGTTTGACTAGTCTCCATATTCTAAAAATTTAAAATTCCAGTCTAAGAAACTAAAAATTCTATCCTCTTTTCACAAATGATTTGATTTAGTAACAATTTCAAATCAACTTCTCAAGGGATTCCTTGCTTTTATTCCAAAATTGAACTGAGGAATTCCACCATGTAGACCTCCTAAATGAAGTTAAAAACATTCTTAGCAGGCTTCTATCGCTTGTTGTTAGAACAAACAGGCTTGAGAGGCTGACTCCTATTCCTGGGCTCTAACTTCCCAGGGGAACCTGTCACTTCATTAGTGAATATGTTCTTTTTCATTGTCTTTGTTTATGTGAGGTACTAAACGTCTTCTACTATGAAGCCTTTAGATGTATTTAATGAAACCTTACTCTAAAGAAATCAGTACCACAATGACAAGGTTTTTATCTTGTATTAAAATTTTCTGGAGTTAAGTTTCTTTAAGTTCAGTCCCACTTCTTTGCAGATCTTTGGAGATGTGACAGGTCATCTATAGCTAAATAGAACCAAGATGCCACCCGTTTATATTTACATCTGTACACTAAAACAAAAGTTTACTACACTTTTTTTTGTCACCATGAAGAAAATATCAAAGACACTGTTAATTTTCACAAAAACTGATAAATATTCTCTCAAAGTAGCAACCATCTGATTTAAAGAATTACTGGCTTGTTATCTTAAACAAGAAATCATATTCAACTTATATTGATGAAAACCTATCTGAAGCATGTCATGCAATATTGTAATTTATCTCATAAATCTACTAGAGTGTGATCAAATCCTATCAACTCTGATTGGCATAAATTTAAAACAATGAAGCAATCACATCTGTTAAGCAGTTCTAGCCTGCTAGACAACATTTTAAAGTTTATACAATAACATAATTATATCTTTTCTCCGTAAGACCTTTTTGCTCTTGATTTGAGCTTTTCATAAAGTTTTCTGTGTGCACTGGGTTGAGTGTAATCTGATCTATGAAGTGGGATACAAAATGAAAGACAAGCAAGGAGATGGAGTGACAGAGACAGTGCAAGTGTGAACTCGGTACTCTCCAGAAAATATTTTACTGAAACTCCAAATGAATTACAAGGTCTCAAGTTAGGGGAACATTAGTTAATTTGAATGAAAAAAATAGCACATGTAACTTTATCCTGAAACTACTTAACAAATATATCCTGTTTCCTGAATTTTCAACTTTGTTATTTGGAATTATTGGAATGCTATGCTAACCAAAGAAGACAAGACCTTTTCTCCATTCTTGCCTCTTTTCTATGATTTTGTTGTACTCTCTTTAATATATAAAATATCCACTAGTTATCTGTTCCTTTAATATCTTGTAGTTTAACTGCTAATTAAATTCATTAAGAAAAATGCTCCTTTATATCAAAACTCTCATGACTACTTTGTAATTTAGCTTCAATATAAAGACATTTCTTTGATTACCATAGGACAATAACGGTATTAATATTTTACTAAAAGAAGTAAATCTCCCTTAGTTTTATTTTTTTAACTATCAAACATGAATCGAATAGGATTAAAACAAGAATTACAATTCTTCTGGGGGCCGGCCCTGTGGTATACTGGTTAAGTTCAGTGTGCTCCACTTCGGCAGCCCAGGTTCGCAGGTTCAGATGCTAGGAGCAGACCTAAACCGCTCATCAGCCAGGCTGTGGCAGTAAGCCACATCCAAAATAGAGGAAGACTGGGACAGATCTTTCTCAAGCAGAAAGAAGATGATTGGCAAGAGATGTTAGCTCAGGGTGAATCTTCCTCAGCAAAAAAAAAAAAAAAGAAGAAGAATTCTTCTGACAAAACTGTTGCTACCTATTATCTACCTCATTTCTGTATTTTTGGTTTTCACCCACTTAAACACTGTGGTTTGCAAAGAGACATTGGTAAATATAAGACAGTTCTTGTTTTTACTACAAAGATAAGCAATAAACTAATAATTACCATGTGGTATACCAAGTGTTCTACAAAGGTCTGCAGAAGGTGAGGTGATATCATTGAGGAATCAGGGAAAGCTTTCAAGAGCGGCATCCTGCAGGATGAGTTAGCCAAGAAAAGAGGTGAGAAGTGAACAGCACATAAAAACATTGATTCAATGAAGATTAACCACATGGGCTTATTTCCCCTCCCTCCCAAAACCAAAAAGAGATCTCAAATTTTTGGAAAATGTAAAAATAACATATCAAAGGAAGTAGCTCATAAGAGAACTTATCATAAAAGATGATGAAAAGAAGCAAACCATTTTGCCTACAGTCTGGCAACACTCAACCTCACACATCCTACCTCTACTACCCTGGTGGCGAATCTCCAACTAGGAGAACTGGAAAAACAAAAAACTAACAAATGAGAGGAAGAAAATAATTCAAGATAACTTCCCTAAACTGAAGGACACTTGCTTCCAGAAAAAACGGGTCCTCTAAAGATCCAGTATAAATAATGAATAAAATCCATTCCAAGACACATCATCATAAAAATTCAGAGATAAAGATTCTAAAAGCTTCCAAAATGATAAAAACGGGCCATGCACAGCAGAAAGCAATGTGGAAGAAAAAAAGGGCAGTAGATTCTTGGTAGCAACACTGAATGCTGTGAAACAAAGCTTTCAAAATTCTAAAAGAAAATTATCTTCAACCTAGAATTCTATACCCAACCAAATTATTAATCAAGTCTGAGAGTAAAACAAAGATATTTCAACCTTCCCTAAGATCTGTTTCCATATAATGAGGAAGTTAAACCAGAAAAAAAGATGATGAGTTCGGACTCACAGATAAGGAACAGAGTAAAGCTATCCAATCTCTGAAGATATCCTATCCTTGACCTCCTTCTAGACCACATTAACACATCACAACATAACTGAATGAAAATAGCGGCAGCAGCTACAGAAGCAGCAACCATAGTAAATAATACCAGAGGAAGCCTTAGAAATATTCTTTGGGCAAAGATGCCTGTGAGATTCGAGGGAAATCCCATGACAATACTTGTTAATCTTCAGATGACAGTCTCTAGATTAAACTAATATTATGGCTGCCAAACTGTTACATATTCATCTCTAAAGTTATGCTCACATGCATTATAAACAGTGTCACTTTGAAGATAAACAAAATCATGTACCTATACAAAAACGTGGATGCGTGCGCATACACATTTTCACTCATAATATGGTTTAATTGAATCATTTTATAATTAGGTTTCATTTAAGAAACCAGTAACAAAATGTAACATTTAAGAAACCAATAAAATTAACAAAAACAGAAACAGCTTCATGGTTTCTAAAAAGTAAGAGAATGATTTAGAGATATGGGCAATAGTTCAAAATGGTAGTCAATGATTACATCAGTCATCAATTTCAGAATCCCGCCCTCCACCCCCCCAAACTGATTGGTTAGCATTAGTTATTTGTCAAGTTTTAAGTGAAAAACTGTGCCCACTCTATTTGGGTACCTTATGGACCAAAAAAAATCTCATCTTTCAACCCCAATATTATGCATACTTCATATGCAGTTAATTTTCATTTATAAAATATCAAAGAAATCAGAGTAAGCCCCTATATTCCTAACTAGAAGCGTGTTTCTGCTGAAATATTTAATTCTATATGAAATGCTGGCTTCTATATTTTTTTCATCAATATAAGTACCTCCAATCTAATTTGGAAGTATCCTTTTAAGCGTAAGAGTTGGAAGAGCTATGAGAAATAAGTGCACATTTCTATAACAATGGTTCTCAATCCCACCAAATCCAATGAACCTTTCATTTCCTGTGCTATCCCAAAATGAAATTCAGAGATAATAAAATCTAACAACACATAGAACATTTTCCTAAAACAATCAACATTAATTCCCTAGCCATAATATTAATGGAAAATAAAAGCAATTTTTAATGAAATATTTATTTCATTATATAAGTGCTTAGTCATAGCTACTTAAGAAGAGAGAATAAGACAGTCACATATTTGAATCTACATATAATAAATAAATTTGGATCTAAGAGAAAAAAGAAGATCACAAGTCATTCTCTGTAAGTACAAGAAAATGAAAGAGGAGAGGTATAGGAGAAATCTAGAATAAAAATCAGTGTTAAGTGATTACAGACAAAAATTAAATTGCATGTGAAGAGAAAGAAAATAAAGATTAAAACATCAAGATAAATTACATACCGTTGAAATGAAGAAAATTATGAAATGCAGTATTAGTACAACTGCCCTAGGTTTTATTTCTAAGTCGAGCATCAAAATAATTACCCATGCGAAGACATGGTAAATGTGGTTACAAATTAACCTAGAAATCCCAGCACATTGTCAAGGCATATAAACATTAAGTCAAGACGTATACATATTAAGTCTCTAGTACTTATTTAAAATATAACTTTAATAATGTATTTATTATCATTATTCTCAAAAATGAAATGTTAATATTTAGGATAGCAATCATAAAATATCTTTAAACAATCCCTATTAACTAATAAAATTCAGTGAGATCCACTAATTTTAAATCTAGTTTATTGTTAAAAAAGTCTTAAATATCCTGCCACATACTTGCAATCAGTGTTACTGAGCTTCCAGTAAACTGAATTACTGAAGTGAAAACTTTTCAACTAAATATCTAGTTAGAAATGTTATAAATCAGGAAGTAGAAAGAATGAGTAAAGTAAATTACATATAATTTTGAGACTTTCTTTATACTACTAAGAAATTTCTATTTAAGGATGTCTTTATTCTACTTAAGCTTCCCCTCCACACAAACTTCCCATGAAGTATCAGATTCTTCATGTAGTATTTTATAAAAATTTGTCAGTATTATTATAAGCTGAAGTATTATCGCTTTATCTTTGATGAGGTTTAAGCAAGCAGACATTCAAAAGCTATGTGGTACTCAGGACAATTTTTTGTAGTCTGAGACTGTCCTATACGTTGTAGGACAGACCTCTAGTATTCCCGATCCCCATCCATTAAATGCCAAAAACACTCCCACTATAATTGTGACAAGTGAAAACACCCCAACTAATTTCCAAAATTCCCCTTATTGGGCAGCACCACCCTTGTTTGAAATTATTACTCTAGAAACCTTATAGCAAGAAGCAAACTATGGTGGAAAATACAATAGAAAAAAGTGTGTCAAAAAGAGAAAGAAACAATTTTATCAAATACTAAACATTAGAACTTGCCAGTTTTATGCTCCTCTAAATGTCCTTTCTTCGGCCTAAATTTTTTGGTACCATACTGCAGGTAATTAAAGAGCTCTGATAACCACTCTAGAACATATGTATATTCTCTCTACATAAGTTTTTTAATAGAAAACTTTCCTATATATGACCTTTTTAATATTCCAACTTTAACTTAGCCAAATTAAAGTCAAAAATAGGACCTAATCAATAGACTGTGTATGTATAGGCATGCCATGCTTATATAATTTCACTTGAGTAATTTTATTTTCTATTTTTGTTGTTGTTGCTACGTTGTTGGTGTTTACTGTTTCACTGAGCAACATCAATACTAAGGTGGTCAATACTAAGACACTACATTTAATCAGTATAGTATTCAGTATTATTAAAGACGCTTATATGTCAGTATTATTTAATGTCCTACAAAATCCTTGCAGTATAAGAGTCTCTTTTTTTATTTTGCAAACTCTAAATTTAATAAGGTTCTATTTAATTAGTCCAGAATTCGAGTACACATTCATGCCAAATTCTGCGACTGCATGGGAGGTATGGGGAAAGATATTTGAAACACTTCCCATGGGAACAACCTTGGGTTGCTCTCTTAAAGTATCAGTGCAAAGATCCAAACTACTTCACACGCCATACACAAAACGGATGAGGTGTGAAAGAAATTTTGTTCAAATGTGACCTTTGGCTGTACTTTTACTTGTCATAATTATAAAGGAGGTACTCTCAGAGCCAACACATAAGCTATGTTATTACTCTTACAACTATACTAATATTTCACGAAGTGCTTCATACTGTGAAAAACTCTAGGCAGAATATATGGAAGCTCTTACCTTTGTTGCCTAGGTCTTTCTGAACAAAAAGAGTTCTGATAGTATACATATGAATGAATAAGAATTATTGCATAACAATTTTTCTTTTTAATGTACATTCAAACACAGTGTGGTTACATAGTTCAACCTAACAAATCATCTATATTCCAAATGCAAATAAGCTAGAAATTTAAATTTAATAATCTAATTATGATTTTAATAATGTAATATGCCATGTTAGATAAATACATGTCAAGAGGGAATTAAAAAGAAAACAATACAAAAAACTTTAAGCAATTCTCTTCTAGAGATTCCTATTTTCCCAGATTTTCACCGAGGAAAAATAGTTGTTTTCAAAAATATTTGGCAAAACTGCCAACTTATAAATATATATGACATGTAACACTTATTTTAAGAAAAAACAAAAAGACCACTGGATCATCCAACATAAAATTACAAATTCTGAAGGCATAACAAATAGGATTAGTTTTCAGTACAATGTCAAATACACCATCAATCAGAAGATTTACAAAGCAAAACAAGTCAAAAAAATTCCTGTAATATATGATATGAAGAAAAATTTTAGAATTATCTACTATACTATGACCAACTTTGCCATACTTATCTTTCTATGCCCAAGAGTAATATCCCTTTACTTATACCTTGAAAATAGGTCCCAAAAGCTGTAAAACATCAGAGACACACTTCATAAAAGTTGTAGGCACAAACTGCCTTGGTCAGCTAACAAAAACACATAAGCACTGGCCATAAGAGAAGTTAGTTTTATCATAAAATATTTTTAAACATATTGTATGTGAATTAAGATTCTTCTTAAATATATTGTATGTGAATTAAGATTCTTTTTTTTTTTTTTTTAAAGATTGGCACCTGGGCTAACAACTGTTGCCAATCTTTTTTTTTTTTTTTTCTGCTTTATCTCCCCAAACCCCCGCTGTACACAGTTGTGTATATCTTAGTTGCATGTCCTTCTAGTTGTGGGATGTGGGACACTGCCTCAACGTGGCCTGACGAGCAGTGCCATGTCCACACCCAAGATCCGAACCCTGGGCCACCGCAGCTGAGTGTGCGAACTTAACCACTCTGCCACGGAGCCGGCCCCAAGATTCTTCTTAAATATATATTATATGAGACTATCAGGAATTGCTCAATAGGAATTTGAAATATTACTAGGCTGACCAGAGGGCCCAATTTGCCCAGCAAGATCCCAGTTTACACCTATTGTCCTGGCATATTACAACACACCCTTTCACTCTCAAAACTATTCTGAATTGGAAGATAAATTATTTAGTCATTCTAGTTATTACAGTACTTCATATTAGCTAAATCACAGGTTTTAAAGATTTTACAATGTAGCAATAATTATTTACTTACTTGAAAGATCTAACTTAAAACTCTGAGTGATGCACATAACACCCTGCCATTCAGACAGATGCAGTTACTTAAGGCACTCAAAGAACATCACTCAAACCCTGTCGCTACCTAACTCTACCTCATCTCTTCTGATGTCCTTTGTGTGTTTCAGACCCAGAATGGAGGGTTCCCTTTGTCTTCAGGTAGCAAACAAGATTGGAAAGTCTTTTCTCTTGGCCTCACACCAAATTCACATTTTTCCTTACTCTCTAAGGCTCCCCAGAATCTTTTAAATAATTACATTTAAGTGTTTAAAATTGCAACTCGTTATTTTGTCATCCTTTTTTAGGAACATATTAAAATATTTAATAGTGTATTAAACACTATAGTTAGAGTTAATTTAATAGCATGTTTGTGATCACTTCCATAAAAGCATAGGCATCAGACACTTAATCATTCTTTTAACAATATGTATCTAACCCTGACAATACTATCATTTTTAAAAGGAAATCAGATTTGATCTAACAGAGCCCTGGAAATGGCCTTGGGCTAGAGAGTCAAAAGACCTGATCTGAGTGCTGGACATCCACCAAGCAAACATTCAATCTCCCTGAGGCACAAATTCTTCTTCTGTATCTAATTCTGATCCACTATACAAGATTATAAGAATCAAATCAGAAAATTCAGGGGTCTGCCTGGTGGCCCAGTGGTTAAGTTCGCACACTCCACTTTGGTGGCCCACGGTTTGCAGCTTCGAATCCTGGGCGTGGACCTAGCACCACTCATCAAGCCATGCTGTAGTGGCATCCCACATAAAATAGAGGAAGATGGGCACAGATGTTAGCTCAGTGACAATCTTCCTCAAGCAAAAAGAGGAAGATTGGCCACAGATGTTAGCTCTGGGCCAATCTTCCTCACAAAAGAAAAAGAAGAAGAAGAAGAAAATTCAAGAAGCTCAAATACTGCCTACTGTTTAAAAAAGATGACCAACAGTAACACAAAGTGACTAAACTTAGCAAGTTAAACCTATCAGAAATAAACTACATTCTCTAAAAAGACAAAAAACAGCTCATTAAAAACTAGATTATACCAACCGTAACGAGCTAAAAAAAGACCCTTGAGAGTCAAAGTAAATAAATTCTAATCCCAGCGCCATCACTTACTGTCAGCTGTGTGGCAATAAGGAGGTTCCTTAACACCTCTAAGTCTCTGTTTCCTCATTCGTAAAATGAAGATAACCGTACTTATCTCACTGTGACGAGTAACAAATAACCCATGTAAAACATATGAGCACTATGCCTGCCCAAAATAAGTCCTCAATAAATGCTGGCTATTACGATATTCCCCATTAATGTCTCTTTTGAAAAACGAGTCCCAGAAAATTATCTTGATGTCAGGAGAAAATTTCACTTGTGCAGGTGTGTGTGTATCTTCCAATGAAAGATAACTTGGATGGCACAGCTGGTACTTCACAAATACATGTTAATAGTGTGGGCTGGGTATATTATCACGACAACTAATACAGTAGATCTTATTCAACTTTGAAGAAGGCAGCTTTCTTCTTCGAAATAAGTCCACACTGGCACACTGAAGCACAGTTTAAAATAAAATTCCCTATCTACCACTATCTGCGGTTGTTCATCTTCAGAAAAGAAAGGTCAGAGATATGCACAATACACACATTTTTAAATCCACGTGTATAAATAAAATGAAACCATGTCCTTTAAGGCAAGCATATGAAGATTCTAAAGCAATATTCCAATTAAACATTCATATATTCAATATTTCAAAATAAGAAATTTGGGTATACATATGCATAATTTACATTTCTATAGTGAAAACTGTCTACAGAGGCCATTTTCACTATATTTCAACAGCATCCTAACTTGGAATGTACAATGCTGCTTCTCTCTGAAACATTAAAACTGTAAAGTACACAGTAATTCACACACAGAAGAAAGACCATGTTGTGCACGTGACACTTTTAACCCAAACAACTACTTTAACCTATTCATTAAACCCATTCAACAGGAGAACCCTAATAACTGCACTAGCTTATCACACAGTCAGAAGAAAGAAGAAATACCGTATTTGGTTAGAAACGGAAACTTTACATAGGAATTATTAGCTAAAGTCAGAGAAACTATAGTTTGCATTTATGAAGTTCTTGTCCATTTTAGTTCATTAAAACAAAGTGGTACAAACCTTTCCATAAGAGGTATGATAAGAAATAAATGTCACCACGACTGATATAAAAATCTATATAAACATCATGTTGTTTTCCAAATATAAATACAATGGAAATTTTTTTAAAAAAAGACTACATTAGTCAAATTTATATCTCAGAGATCCAAATCTAAGCTGGACTTCATTTCTCTGAACTTTCCTAAAAATACTCCAGTAGTAAAATAGATTTGCCACCAAAATAAAATAACTAAGACTCCATTATTTATTCTAAAGCAAGTAAGAAATACAGACTTGCCCTTTAGAAATATAAAGGATAATATGGACTGAGGTTTACATGTTCAACCTCAGTTGACAGACTACAGGCTATGTCATTAATTTGTAAGTGATCCTACAATGAGTACACACACAACACACAAACATTCTATCACCAGTAACCCTGAACAGGTAAATTTAGAGCCAAACAAAGCACACTGAAATTTTATCTCTACCATAAATTACTTTAAAAAAAAAATCCATGGGCATTGCAATGAATATACTTTTGCCTTAGAGCTAATACTTTAATTTAAAGAACCACAAAGAAAAAATCAAAACTAGTCAGTAACAATGCAGCGTCTAAAAGCAATAAACTCAAAATTAAGTTATAAATAATTTAAAGCATGTCATGAAGATGTATTAATAATTCATCAGATAAATAATTTACTAAATAATCAAATAAATAAATAATGAAATACATAAATAAATCAGCAAATAAATAATTCTGCAAAATAACCTAAACAATAAGTCACCCAAACAAATCACAAACCTACAAAACTACAATGATTTTCTAGATTCTGATAGTTTTAAATAAGCAAATGTACATAAACTAGATCAATCCTTGTTAGAATTAGAAATATTTTTCAACGCTATTGGTAAAATCCTGATCTCAATACATAAGAACACATTTTCAATTTTTAAAAGACTGCATAGGAATAGTTCTTATAAATTATTAACGTGATTATAATATATCCTCCTCTATACTTTACATATCTTTGCCTAACATATTTTCCACCAAACAAATGGATACTTAAAATATTCTTAACTTACAGATCTTTTTCAAAGCAATACTTACAGTATAACAGTACTCCAGCCTTTCTGATGGTTTTCCTATCTTCACCAAGTCTTTGAAAATTTTCTGCAGAGGTAGAACAATAAGAATAATCTTAATTATTACAGATGGCATTTCATTCACTATTGAACACGTTTTATAATTCTACAAAGTAGCAATGGGAAATGGACATTATTAGTTGTAAACTATGTCAACTTTTCAGAAGTCTTCAGTGGACTAAGAACAAGTTGACAGAGGCCAGCTTCCTCTATTGGAGCTGACACACAAGCTGCTACAAGTGGCAGGATTTCAGATGTGAAGACAAAAACTTCGAAGGACAAAGTGATTGGCCAACATCTAATGCTATCCTCAATCTGAGAAACTCAGTCCTTGAAGCACACAAGATCACTTAACTGTCACAATTTGAACATAGCGACAATCTAGTTAAAGTACCAGAGTCAAAATCAAAACACAATTGACCTCATAAATCAGTCTTCATTTAACATTTATTTAAAGTTTTCATTCACCCACAGTGTAGTACTCTTGAAATCCATAAATAGTAGATCCCAAACTATGATAGCCTTTCCCACAGAAATAAGAACTTTGTACTGGGTTTTTGACACATTTAAGGGAATAAATCCAAACAATATTTAAAGAGAAAGAAACTAAAATTAATCGAAGTATTTCATATAATTTATCTCAATGAATTCTCCAGACAACCTTTCAAGTTAGGTAATATTTTACCTATTTTACAGTCAAGTAAACTGAGACCCAGTAAGACTATGTACACTACCTACAGTCCCCAAGTGGCGGGGAAGATTCTAACTTTGTCTATACAACTTCCATATGAAGGTTCGTTGAGAGAGACCTCCTAAATTTGAGCCCAACCTAAAAAGTACAGCAAATCCTAAAATATTGTAAATTGGTGAGAGCAATGGTTCTCAAATGGGGGCAATGTGCCTCCCGAGGGACATTTGGCAATGTCTGGAGTCATTTTTGGTTGTCACAACTGCGGAGTATTACCAGCATCTCATAAGGAGAGATCAGGGATGCTGCTAAATAACCTATAATGCACATTATAGCCCCCTACAAAAAAGAATTATCTAGCCTAAAATGTGAATAGTGGTGAGAGTGGGAAACCCCGGACTGCAGCAAAATGATTTATAGTAGTGTACGGTTTTCCTACTATAAAATAATACATATTTCATTCACGGATGTAAAGTCTTAGTTTATATATGCAGGGGAATACCCTGGATAAAAATGTGTATACTTGGAGAATGGGTATATGGGAACTCTTTGTACTTTCTGCTCAATTTTTTTTTCTTTTTTGAGGAAGATTAGCCCTGAGCTAACTACTGCCAATCCTCCTCTTTTTGCTGAGGAAGACCGGCCCTGAGCTAACATACATGCCCATCTTCCTCTACTTTATACATGG
The DNA here is from genome assembly GCF_041296265.1 of Equus caballus. Lineage (NCBI taxonomy): Eukaryota > Metazoa > Chordata > Mammalia > Perissodactyla > Equidae > Equus > Equus caballus. Next base: position 75,512,392 of record NC_091699.1, on the reverse strand, counting down.
GACGCCTACCACATCATGGCTTGACAAGCAGTGCCATGTCCGCACCCGGGATCCGAACTGGCAACCCCTGGGCCACTGAGAAGCGGAACATGAGAACTTAACCACTGCGCCACCAGCCAGCCCCTCAATTTTTCTTTAAACCTAAAACTACTCCAAAAAAAAAATTTATTACATTTTTAAATGTGTATCCTTCACTTATTTTGCTAACGTTATGAACAATTTTCTTAGAATACTAAAAAGAAATGTCTATAGTTATAAAAAATATTTTTTAAAAATTTCATTTATCAAAATTTTTCTAAGAAAGTTAATATGAGAGCATTACAAGTCACATTTATGAGCTGATCTTGTCTAAGTGACTAGCCAAGATAGTTAATAATATTAAAAACTTAGAGGGCTTCCAAGGATTATTTTGATACAACATATAACCCTCAATGTTTGTGGTTGCCTTTTTTTTTTTTTGCCTAAAAGCTATCAAGCGTTTTCTGAAATAATATTTGTGATAATTATTAAAAGCACTTGAGAACAAAATTCAACAATATAATTATCAAAGAGTTCTGGAAATTATGCATCATTTTAAGGGTTTTCCTTTCAATACCAATTAATCACCTCTCCAGTCTCAAAGTAAATTTGGGTTTCAACATGCATCTAGAATCTACCATGACACAACGCATGTTTCCTTACAGTTGACCTATCATATTACTACCTAGAGCATTAAACAATGTTATCCTTTATCAGCTAAGATTAGGTCATATGCTTCCCAAGCCAAAACAATTTTTTTTAATAATAACAATGACTTGAGAGAAAAAAATAAAGGGAGAGAATTTCTCCCAAGTAAATGTCCAGAAGTAGACAATCAAAGGCTGATGTGGCAGCTCCAAACACTGAGGACCCTAGTTCCTTCCATCTTTTTGCTCTACCATACACTGTTTCTATTCAGTCACCTCATGCCCCAAGAAAGCTATAGGAATTCCAGCTAAAACATCCATATTGCAGGAAGCAAAAGAGGAAGGGGAAAGAAAGGCCCACCCCACTCCCTTTTAACTCTCATATTATATTTCAGCTTACAGCGTACAAACCCTAACTTAGTCCTTTAGCCACACCTAGCCACCTGAGAGGATAGGAAAAGCAGTTTCCAACATTCATAATAATGCTCAGCTATAAAATTAGGGTTCTTTTTACTAAGGAAGACAGGTAGAATGAATTTTGCAGGGCATATTACAGGACGCAGACTGCAATGGAGTAAAATGAAAATGGGAGATGTACTTAAAATTTTCAAAGAAAATGGGAGATATACTCAAAATTTTTCATTAGAGTGGTTCACTGCAAATTATATGTATATGTATGTATGTGTGTGTGTGTATAGGACAGAAATCCTAAATGTTTAATAGGGGAATGGTTAAAATAAATTTGGGGATAATCTCAGAATAGAATGCTATGTTGTCACTAAACATCACTTTAAGAATTTCACTGATACAGAGAAATGTTCACAACACTAAATTAAAAAGAACAGGCTATGAAACATTTCAGATAACCTCTATTTTATATAAATATATATACATACATATACAAATATATATATACACACACACAGTATATATTTATATATACATATAAGCACATCATACATCTATATCTAGAGAGACTGACACCATATCAAAGTCAAGAGAATGGAATTAACCTAAATGATAATAGTGGTTTAGGCTTTGGAAACTGTAATTAACTTTCATTTTCCCCATAATTTTCATTACTTTCTAATTTTTCTACACTGAACACACAGTATGCTTACGATTATTTTTCATTAAGACTTTGGCCTAGATGAGAAAGCACCTTATAAAGGTAGTTAGATTCAAGCTTCAATTTATTTTGTTAGTTGTAATTTGCTGATAATAAAAAGAAAAAAGTGGGGAGGAATCTGTAACTGAGCTGTATCTTTCCCAATTGGGGCAAAACATACACGTTTCTCTTAAATTGATACTAAGAAGCTAATCTCTCTGTGCCCAACTTGTTTTCAACTTACTGGCTTTCACATATCATATTTGTCAGCTTTACACAAGTCACTCCTAACCAGATGCTACATCCATCTTTCCTAACAATTTATCCTGACATATTGATTACTTTGCTCATCTCACTCTGTAGAACTAATCATTCATATTTCAAGCTTCTACAAATTCTTCTACTTTCTATAGGTCTGTCTATTTTTTTATTTCTACTCTACTGCACATTTTTCTGGTTACTTAAAATAATGGATACATCCAACAGAAATTACATCTCTCATATCTTGATAACTATCTTGCACAGTCTTGAAGTTTCCAGAGTTATTACTGGGTATACACATTATTGTTACATCAGTATTAATCCTGTTGTCTGGAGGTCTAATAATTACCATTACTAGAGTTTCAAAATTGAGAACACCTCAAAGTTCTCCACTTTTCTAGAATGATTCAATTTCCTAAACCCACATTACTACCATATAAAAGATGGAAAAATAAGGAAAAAAGCAAGCAACAGACACATGTAAAACTACTAACAAGTACACGGGGTTGACCAAAATAGAAAACAAACAAAAAAGTAAAATATATGGTCCCCACCATTTAGAACTTGGGAAAATAAGACGGATACACATACATACACACACACACACACACACACACACACATATAACACGGAGGATGGGGAGGGAGATAGAGGAAGAAGTTCACAACCAAATGTAAAAAGGTGCAAGGGTACAATCCAGACAATATGTACTACAGAAACTCCGGAAGGTAAAAGCCACAGGCAGGGATAATCAGAGAAGGCTTTTCAACTGAGACCAAATTCATATAGCGCTAGAACAGTGGTTCTCAACCATGGGAGATTATTGCGCCCCAAAGGACATTTGGCAATGTCTGGAAACACTTTCAGTTGTCATAAATGGGAGGTACTATTTGCACCTAGTCGGTGGAGGCCAGGGATGCTGCTAACATTCTAAAATACATAGGATAATCTCCCACAAAAATTAATTCTTCAGCCCAAAACGTCAACAGTGCCAGAAGGAGCAGGTGGAGAGAAAAGAAGAGAGAGCATCTGAACAGGATGGAATGACATGAGTAAAAGAATGGTAGCTACACTACATGATGTCTTTAATAAGCCATAATATGGCTAGTGAAAGAACAATGGGGAAACAAGATTAGAAAACATAACTGGGTCTAAGATTGGACCTGCACAAGAAGTCTGATAGATCACAGAGATAAAGAAAACAGTTATTATAATAACAAAAATATAAGAGAGCTGAGGCACAACATAGCAACATCTTGATAAGACTAAATTGTAGATAGATGGAGACATTGATTCTCAGCAGTATGACAGACTAGATACCTTGATACTATTAGATACAACTTTTAAAAGGCCGAGTGGTTAAGTTCGTGCACTCTGCTACAGCGGCCTGGGGCTTCGGTGGTTCGGATCCTAGGCATGGACACGGCACCGCTTATCAGGCCATGCTGAGGCGGCATCCCACACAGCACAACCAGAGGCACTCACAACTAGAATATACAACTACATACCAGGGGGCTTTGGGGCGAAGAAGAAAAGAACAAAAGAAGCAGACGGGCAACAGATGTTAGCTCGGGTGCCAATCTTTCAAAAAAATAAAATAAGTCAGAGGTGCAATCTTTTTTAACGAACTGCCTGGCTAGCAAGAAAGGACAGTATCTACAAAAGCTATGAACAAAATGAAAATAGAATAAAGAAAGCCAGAAACAAGCTTGCATCCTGAGAGTATGTGCCTAGCACTGGTGAAACTGGCTTACATTTTGATGGCTACAAGGCTCAGGAGACAGACTAAAAAAGTGTATCAAAAGGAAACACCTAAAAAAAACTGTTTCTCCAAAGGGCTACATCCTCATGTTAGCAGCAAAAAAATCACCACAAAGATTTCCCTCCTGTTACCCCTTGATACTCATCCCTCGCCCCCACCACTCCTAACCCCTGTCAACCACTAATCTGTGTTCCATATCTGTAATTTTGTCACTTCGAGAATGTTTAACACTGTACCCACAAAGTGGAACCTTCACAAAGGTTCTCAGACCAAATTCACACTACTTGTATAATCCAAATAAACTCATATGAAGATGTCATTTAAAGTGCTCTTAACTGCTTGTACCCCCAGAAATCTGGAGGAAGCACAGGAAACTTCTTGGTCAAAGAAAGCAACTTCAATCCAGGCCTCACAGAATCCAACAACTCCCCTAAAAACTCTACTCAAATTTTTATTTTAAAAATCACAAAACAAGGATACCAGACAACAATGAATGAGCGCCAACATAAACAAGAGACAGGAGAATTAGACTACAGACCCTTCAATGATTAGAAAGATCATACAATAAGGATGTTTCAAGTAATACAAAGGCTTAAATATATATATACACATAAATAAAACCTCAAGAAATAAAAAACACAGGTAAAATTCTTACTTCAGTGTAAAAGTTAACCAGTAGAGTCAATACAAATAGAGAAAGAAATAGTAAATGAAAAGAAAGACTTTCAAAACCTATCTAACATGCAGTTCAGGGAGACAGGAAAATATGTAAGAGCAGTCGAGAGATACAAAGAACAGAATGAAGAGGTCTAACAAAATACTTCTGAAACTATCTGTGATGAAGGACCATTTTTAAAACTGCCAATCCACTGCAGAAGAAAACTTCTGTAAAATGCAATAAAAGCGAATTTCTTTTTTAAGAAAATTATGTGCTTACATGCCATAGTGATAACAAGTTGCTATCAAGTTTCTAAATGCTTACTTTGAATTTCTGGCCCTAACTTATCACAGACCAATAAAATCAGTTTGAAGACCAGCACTTATCTGAAGACCACACTTTGAGTAACAATGATCTAAATCACAAACAGATCAAGATTAGAAAAGACTATAAAGGAGAAAAAGAATATAGATAATATTCAAATAGATAATGGTTGAAAATTTTCCAACTAACTGAAGATGTAGATGGACAGTCTAAGATGCAAGGAAAAAAACAGATAGTAAAGGTATAAGTAAACACACGGGTAAATCCTTCTCAGTGCAGAGAGAGGCCACATCGCCACAATTACTGCAACACAATCCCAGACCAACGTTTTCTACCATTTTTTTAAAAAAAACAAGAACTCAGGGGGGATGTACTCTAAACAAACAAAAGAGACACAAGTGGACTTAGTAAAGAAAGTTATTAGAGACCAACTTTCAAGAGCTAATGATTTCCTTTCCCTGTGGAAACACTCTATCCTTACTGCCAAAATTGTGTTTATTAGAGTTATTTTTAATGTGCAACTTTATGAAAAAAATTACAATCTTATATGAGCAGAGGCTGAATATATTTTCAATTATATTGAAATGAACAGGATTCCAATTTCCATTAACAGTTCTTTTCAACGTGAGGTGAGCTATATAATAGTATACCTATCAGCATACTTTACCTATCAAATCCTCTAAGCATAACAGATTCTTTTCTTTCTAAATGCAGTCCATATAAAAGACCCTGCTCAGACATCTAGCAGAAATCAAACATAAATTCAAACCTACTTGGTAAAAGAGAAATTTATGACATCACACCTCCTGAGAAAGAATCGTAACTAATATCTGTATAAATGTTTGCTCATTCTTCAAATATTTGACACACATCTAACTGACGCATCACAATAACCTTATGGGATCTTAGTTTTATAGAACGGATATAATAATGGCTAAAAGCTTAGAAAGTGACAGAACATGGTGAACAGCGTCAAAAAATATAGAAAAAAAGGTATGTAAATTGAATGTAATAATATCAAGAGAAAAAGATAGCCAAAATCTAATCAACAGCTGCTTGTTAGCATCATTCCCTATCAGATGAAATTGAAAGGACAATCATTAGGTATGCATAGCAAATAAACTAACCGAAATGATGTATTAACCCATTTGATTCAGTGCCACCAAATTAAAACAATTTAGCAAGATATTTTTTAAATTAATTGCTTATTGAATCTTAGTAAGATTCATATGGTGCTACCTCTGAGACTATGGAAAAAGAATTTAAATAGAAAAAAACTGGGCTGAGTAATTAAAACTTCCATCAGGTAAAAAAGTAAGTAAAGGCTGAGCAAGGCAAACATTGTCATCCATACTTCACCATGAAGAACTCCAAGTCCAAGCCATTTGGAAAAGCTCAGGAACAGGTCCCTTAGATAACACTAAAAATTAACGTACTTTTAAAATAGATTTTTAAGTAAAAGCAAACTGCAAAGATATTTTTATTTCATTTATAAAAACAAGCCACAAAACCAAAATTCCTTATCATAAACATATGAAATAAATTAAAATTGGGGGAAAATAAAGGCTAAAATCACTGATACCTGGAGATTAACATTCTAAGTCAGAGAATCACAAGCTTTCCCACCAAAACATCCCTAATAAGTGCCCCAATAGACAATGAATTCATATATATGAGGGCCTGGGAACAGAACCCAAAATTGCTAATAGTAATCATCAATTTTCTTCAGCATTAAGTATTATTTTACAATAATTGTGTTCATTCTTTCCCATTCTGTAAGATCTCAATAAAATTCAACTTGAAAAAAAATGCACCATTTTATACTACTACGTCACATATCCAGCGCTAAAAGGGACACAGCTCAAGGGTCTCACTCTTCTGCTCAAACCAGAACTTCATGCCTTTCTTGGAGGAGCACATTGTTTTATACCTGAAGGAAAACTAATTCTAATAAGTTTCTACGTTTAATCAGCTGTTCCTTTCCATAAATGTTGAATCCACCAAAGAATCAACTCCACCTTTGCACACACGCACCACTAGGAAGCTATTCTTTTAAAACTTTTTAACCAACATTTATTTCTTGAACAGTTCATCTTTAAAACGTATTGCAAATTACAGAAAAATAATTGGTAACCATGCTATGGACAACTCTTTTTCAGTAATTAAGGATTAACTCATGTTAAATTGCAAATATTAGCAAGAAAATCAAATGGAGATAGTTCATGCCTTGTTCTCACCTAATTATGAAAATTATCTAAAAAGGTTATATGATTTATTTCAAATCCTATATAGTTAGGAGTCATAACTATTCATAATTATACATTTGAGTTTAAATTATCTTAAATTAAATATTCTGAATTTGAATTATCTTTATGAATTTTATAATTAAGCCATTCTTATAATTTGCGTAAAATCCTTTAACAAAAAAATTAGATCTAATCTAAAATTTTAAGAATTGTATTTTTTTAAACCACGTCATTAATTCTCAGTCACCTTTTGATTAGACTGACATTTATATGTAAAGAGATACAGGTTATTATTTTTGCATTTAAGTTCTTTCTAACAAAGATAAATAAAAATCATTAACTAAAGGTTATTTTAAGTTTTTAAATTTAAATTAGAGGGTTTTCCAAACTTCAGGATAATTTTTGGCAAATGCTTTTTGTTTAAAATTATAAACTTCTACATAATTATAAATGCAATTTTAATCTGTTATTTAATTTGACATAATTTAAATTCAAAGCTATCATGAATAGTCATAACTTTTAATTACACTGTATCTGAGATACTTATTTTTATATCACTTCAAGGAAAAAAATTACAGGTCATGTACTATCTCCACTTCATTTTACTATCAATATATTTTATCATATATGAAAACTGATTCTTGTGTTCTGAAAAGAACATAACTGGGTATGCCATTATATCCATTTTCTCTCTTCAATAACATTTGCAAAAACTTTCACAGTTAAGCATAACTTATTCAGAAAACGTTTCCGTTAAGATTTTAAAGTATATTTTATGGGTAAAGTTCCTAGAATCAACTTAGATACCTAAATTTAATTTCATGAATAGTTACTGGAAAGATTAAACTACTATAATCAAATACTTTTACAACAACAATAAAAAAATCAAGGCAACAAAAACGTTTAAATAGGAGAAATATTTCATGTTTCTGCTGAAGGCCCAATTATTTATGTATATTCTGACACACAAAAATCAGGTAAAACAAAATAAACAGTTTTTGGGAGTTCTTTATGATAGCTTTCACTTGTTGTGAATTAAGCACAAATTTAGTGGTTAATGTTCCTCAATATAGCTTCTCAACAACCGTACACAAACTAAATAAACAATGAATACATAAAAATAGTTACACTTCTCTTCATAAGAAGCCAAGTTAACCTACCGGACAGGAAAAATCAAAAAAGAATATGCTGTACTAAGTACTATGAAATCCGAATGCAGGTAAAGCTGCACATGGAACTCAAGGATGATCTTTTCTTGAGTAATTTTAGAACTATAAACAGAAAATAAACATTAATATTACAAATACTCATGGTCCTACCAACCCAGAATTTATAACAAATGGTATCCATATTATACATTCAAATTCACATAAGTATGAAACCATACTTGCTTCACTTTATATATATTTATAAAAGAGCAACTAGACATAAAGTCCACTGTTCCTCATCCCCAGTGCCACTCCTCTCTTCTCACCTCCTTATTAGCCACCACTATCTGAGACTGGCATGTAGCCTCCTAATTCATTTCCTACATTTTTATCTACATATTTAAATAACATTGTGCTTTGTACATTTTTTCAATTTCCATAAACGGTATCATACTGAAAGTACTTGATTTTTTTCCATTCAAGATTATGCTTGAGATTTACTGACAGATATTTCATTCCTTTTAACTATTACAAAGTACTGAATCATTTATGCATACCACATTTTATTTATCCATTCTTCCACTGATGCACATTTAGGTTGTTCCTAATTTTGCACTATTAGAATGCTTTAACGAATATCCTTGAACAAGGCTCAATGTTCACATATAAGAACACGTGAACTCTGTTCTCTAAAGCAAGGTTTCTCAACCTGAGCACTATTGGCATTGTGCACTGGATAATTCTTTATAGTGATGGGCATCCCTGAACTCTGCCCATGAGATGCCGATAACACTCCCCAGATATGGCAACCAAAAATGCCTCCAGGGATTGCGAAATGTTCCCTGGGAGGTAAAACTGCCCTGTTTGAGAACCACTACTCTAAGGTCTATATGAAAGTAGAATTTCTGAGTTAGACATATATTTTCCATTTTACTGAATACTGTCCAACTCTTCTCCAAAGAGCTGTATTAATTTATACTCCCATCAGCATATAAGACCACTGGTTTCCAAATATCCTGCCAAAACTTGATAATGTGTGACAATTTAAATTTTTCCAATAAAATAAATCATTAATTTTCCAGAGGAAACTGTTATTGCAGTGTATAAGTGGTACAACAGTGCCACGTCTAAGAAATTATAACATAAAAACCCTAAATTTAAATAGGGGAAGTGATCTACATTATACTTCCTTCTCTTTATTTTACTTTGCCTTTTTCCTGCTAGGTAATCACTTCTTGACATTGATGCATATTACTATTAGTATACTGAATTAATTCTAACTTTATAAAGCTTACTTTTCCCAGAAGCTTCAAAATTATGATTCTTGGTCCACATTTCTTAAAACTTTCCGTTCAACATTATGTTTGTTGAATGGTTCATACAAAGTCTTAATAACTCACTTGAAATATATCAATTGATATCATCACTTATGGAAGGTTCACCACCCTCACATTTCTAAATTGGTGGTCGCCAAATATAAAAGTAGGTTAGAGATACACAATTGGACATCCACAATGGAAATATCTATTACTAAACTCCCTATTTGTAAGAGAATCTATTGATTCTAAAACTGGAATCAGACAGAATCAAGGTGGTGAACTAAATGCACATTCTAGCCTATCTTATACCAAATCCACGGAAATTGGATCTGAAATTTGTAGTTCCTATTTTCTAGCCCCCTGTAAAGATCAACTGAAATTCCTACTCATCAGTTCTATGAGATGCCTTTGTCGCTTTTCAATATAAACTCTCCTTTGGGCTAAGCAATCTTGTATGGGTTTCTGTTATTGGCATCCAAAGAACCTTGTGTAAGACAGTGGCACACTGAAATAATAATGATTCCAGACATAACCAGACTAGAAAACCAGAAAATAGACCAGAAACTAAGACAAATACCATACAAAGATAGAAGACAAATCTTAAATGGAAAAAAAAAAAAAAAAAGAATCTAGTACAATTATTGCAAAATACAGGAGTTTCTCTGAGAATGGTCCAAGTACAAAAAGCTATGATATTCAAAACTAGGGGGAGTTTAAAAGCTATCAAGAGCATGAAAAGTAAGAACATCCAGGCAGGCTACTTCCCCCACCACTTATCCCCAAACTCCAAGGCCAACTAGCACATAAGAGAGGTATATGTCCTCCACAAAAGGAGGAGTGAGTGTGGGTCCTTAGGTAAGACCAAATTGTAGAAGCTTGTTGCCCAACCTAAAGAATATGTACCTCGACAGAGAGTGGGCGGAGCAAAATGGCGAGGTGAGCTGACCCGGGATTCTCTCCCCTCCAAAATACAACAAAAGATTGGAAGAACTGAATTTGAGAGAATAAACATAATGCCAGCTCGTTAGAGACCTACAATACTAAGAAGGCGGAGATCATAAACCTTGCAGACAGCCTCGGAGGCGCTGGAACGGTAGGAGAGAACCTCGCTCCCTCCCCTAGAGTCTGCGATCGCTGCGGCGCGGGTCGGGAAGGAGCGGGGGAGGGGCCGCGCGACCGGGGGATCATCCAGGACTCCTGCCGCTGGTTCAGTGGAGACCCGCTGATGGGGGGAAAGCTTCCGTCCATGGGGACCCTATAAATCAAGGGCCTTAGGAGACCAGAGAACAGAACTGATCTGAACCCAGACCGGCGCGTGTGAGTAACAGCCCCTCCCCCCCAGCAAAGCCAGTGGACGCAGCCATCTTGCCCGAAGGCGGAGAGCTAACATGCCACTCTCGACCCCCATCTAGTGGCGACAGGCTGTAACTGCAACCGAATTCTACCACCATGAGAAAAAACCGCTCCTCTACCATCCAGCAATTTATAAAAGCCCCAGACCAGAAGGAAAACAATAAAAACACAGAATTAAGTCCTGAGGACTTGGAATTAGGTAAACTAAGTGATAATGAATTCAGAGCAGCTATAATCAAAAAACTCAATGAGGTAGAGAGAAAGATAGAGAAACAAGCCGAGTTCTGGAGTTACTTCACAAAAGAGATTGAAATCATAAAGAAGAATCAAACAGAGTTACTGGAGATGAAAAACACAATGGACCAGATAAAACAGAATACGGATTCCCTGAATGCCCGTGTAGACAACATAGAAGAGAAAATCAGCATAATCAAGGACAGACAGGCTGAATGGTGCCAGACAGAGGAAGAAAGAGAACTAAGAATTAAAAAAAATGAGGAAGATCTCCGAGAGATAATGGATTCAATGAGGAGTAAGAACATAAGGATCATAGGAATTCCCGAGAATATGGAAAAGGAAAATGGAGCAGAAAGTGTGCTTAACGAAATTATTGAAGAGAACTTCCCAAATCTAGGGATCAACGGAGAAATGTGTGTAGAGGAGGGTTTTAGATCTCCTAGATTTGTCAATGTAAAAAGACCCACCACAAGGCACATAATAGTAAAGTTGGCAAATAGGAATGATAAGGAAAGAATACTCAGGGAAGTAAGAAAAAAAAAGAGAATAACCTATAAAGGAGCCCCTATCAGACTGTCAGCAGATTTCTCTACAGAAACCCTACAAGCTAGGAGAGAATGGAGTGATATATTCAAAGCTTTAAAGGATAAAAACCTTCAGCCAAGAATACTCTATCCAGCAAGAATTCCCTTCAGATATGAGGGAGAAATTAAATCTTTTCCAGACAAACAAAAGTTAAGGGAATTTGTAACTAAAAGCCTCCATTACAAGAAATCCTCAAGAAGGCTCTCATACTTGAAAAAAGAAAAAAGGGAGAAAGGGGACACAATCCACAGACTAGGGAGACTGATGGATAGAACCAGAACAGGATAGCAAATATTCAACTATAGCATTAGGGTAAAAATAAGGAAACTACCAAAACAAGGACGATCTTAGCACTCTAACTACAAATTAATAAGACGAGTTGGAATAAGAAATGAAAATAATTATTTAGGAGGGGAAGAGCAAAGGGTCTAAATCAGTATTGGTCGAGTAAGTAAGAGACCACGAGAGAATACACTATATTATACACGAGATTCTAAATACAAACTTCAAGGTAGACACTAAAACAAAGTACAGAACAGAGTCACAAATCATAGATAAGGAAAAATCTAAGAAACCCAGCATAAGAAATTGCAGTATTAAATGGGTAGTCTAAAGCACACAGGAAAAGAAACACAGGAAAACAAGATAATGAGCGACAGATTGACAGCATTATGTCCACATGCATCAATAATCACTCTCAATGTAAACGGACTGAACGCTCCAATAAAAAGACACAGAGTGGGAAAATGGATTAAAGAACAAGATCCAACAATTTGTTGCCTCCAAGAAACACACCTCAGCCCCAAGGACAAACACAGACTCAGGGTGAAGGGGTGGAGGACAATACTTCAAGCAAATAGCAAGGAAAAAAAGGCAGGTGTTGCAATTCTCATATCAGACCAAGTGGATTTCAAAATAAGACAGGTAAAGAGAGACACAGAGAGACAATATATAATGATCAAAGGGACACTTCATCAAGAAGAAATAACGCTTATAAATATCTATGCACCCAACACAGGAGCGCCAAGATTCATAAAGCAACTATTAACAGACCTAAAGGAAGATGTTAAAAACAACACAATAATAGTAGGGGACCTCAACACCCCACTCACATCAATGGACAGATCATCCAGACAGAAAATCAACAAGGAAATAGTGGAGCTGAATGAAAAACTAAAACAATTGAACTTAATAGACATATATAGATCACTCCACCCTGAAGGAGCTGAATACACATTCTTCTCAAGTGCACATGGAACATTCTCTAGGATAGACCATATGTTGGGAAACAAGGCAAGCCTCTACAAATTTAAAAAAATTTAAATAATAACAAGCATCTTTTCCGATCATAGTGCTATAAGGCTAGAAATTAATTACAAGAAAAAAGCTGAGAAAGGCACAAAGATGTGGAGACTAAACAACACACTACTGAACAAGCAATGGATCACTGAAGAAATTAAAGAAGAAATTAAAAAATACCTGGAAACAAATGAAAATGATAGCATGCCATACCAACTCATATGGGATACAGCAAAAGCTGTATTAAGAGGAAAATTCATCGCAATACAGGCACATCTTAACAAACAAGAAAAATCCCAAATAAGCAACCTTAAAGCACACCTAACTGAACTAGAGAATAAAGAACAAATGAAGCCCAAAGTCAGAAGAAGGAGAGAAATAATAAAAATCAGAGCAGAAATAAATACTATTGAAACAAAAAAGGCAGTAGAAAGGATCAATGAGACAAAGAGCTGGTTTTTTGAGAAGATAAATAAAACTGACAAAGCACTAGCCAGACTTACAAAGAAAAAAAGGGAGAAAGCTCAAATAAACAAAATCAGAAATGAGCGGGACAAATAACAACAGACTCTGCAGAAATACAACAGATTATAAGAGAATACTACAAAAAACTATATGCCAACAGAATGGATAACCTAGAGGAAATGGATAAATTCTTGGACTCCTACAATCTCCCAAAGCTCACTCAAGAAGAGGCAGACAATTTGAACAGACCAATCACAAGGAAAGAGATTGAAACAGCAATCAAAAACATCCCAAAGAATAAAACCCCAGGACCAGATGGCTTTCCTGGGGAATTCTACCAAACTTTCAGAGAGGATTTAATACCTATGCTTTTCAAGCTATTCCAAAAAATTAGGGAAGATGGAACACTTCCTAACACATTCTATGAGGCCAACATCACGCTGATACCAAAACCTGACAAGGACACCACGAAAAAAGAGAACTACAGGCCAATATCACTGATGAACATAGATGCAAAAATTCTAAACAAAATTTTGGCAACTAGAACTCAGCAATTCATCAAAAGGATCATACATCATGATCAGGTGGGATTCATACCAGGGACACAGGGATGGTTCAACATCCGCAAATCAATCAACGTGATACACCACATCAACAAACTGAGGAATAAAAACCACATGATCATCTCAATAGATGCAGAGAAGGCATTTGACAAGATCCAACAGCCATTTATGATAAAAACTCTTAACAAAATGGGCATAGAAGGAAACTACCTCAACATAATAAAGGCCATATACGACAAACCCATAGCCAACATCATACTCAATGGGCAAAAACTGAACGCCATCACCCTGAAAACAGGAACGAGACAAGGATGCCCTCTATCACCACTCTTATTTAACATAGTACTGGAGGTCCTGGCCAGAGCAATCAGGCAAGAAAAAGGAATCTAAATAGGGAGGGAAGAAGTGAAACTCTCGCTGTTTGCAGACGACATGATCTTATATATAGAAAACCCCAAAGAATCCATTGGAAAACTGTTAGAAGTAATCAACAACTACAGCAAAGTTGCAGGGTATAAAATCAATTTGCATAAATCAGTAGCATTTCTATACTCCAGTAATGAACCAACAGAAAAAGAACTCAAGAATACAATACCATTCACAATTGCAACAAAAAGAATAAAATACCTTGAGGTAAATTTAACTAAGGAAGTGAAGGACCTATATAATGAAAATTACAAGGCCTTTCTGAGAGAATTGGATGACGACATAAGGAGATGGAAAGACATTCCATGTACATGGATTGGAAGAATAAACATAGTTAAAATGTCCATTCTACCTAAAGCAATCTACAGATTCAACGCCATCCCAATCAGAATCCCAATGACATTCTTTACAGAATTAGAACAAAGAATCCTAAATTTCATATGGGGCAACAAAAGACCCCAAATTGCTAAAGCAATCCTGAGAAAAAAGAACAAAACGGGAGGCAACACAATCCCTGACTTCAAAACATACTACAAAGCTACAGTAATCAAAACAGCATGCTACTGGTGCAAAAACAGGTGCACAGATCAATGGAACAAAATTGAAAGCCCAGAAATAAAACCACACATCTATGGACAGCTTATCTTTGACAAAGGAGCTGAGGGCATACAAGGGAGAAAAGAAAGTCTTTTCAACAAATGGTGCTGGGAAAACTGGAAAGCCACATGTAAAAGGATGAAAATTGACCGTTCTTTTTCACCATTCACCAAAATAAACTCAAAATGGATCAAAGACCTAAAGGTGAGACCTGAAACCATAAGGCTTCTGGAAGAAAACGTAGGCAGTACACTCTTTGACATCAGTATTAAAAGGATCTTTTCGGACACCATGACTTCTCAGAGAAGGGAAACAATAGAAAGAATAAACAAATGGGACTTCATCAGATTAAAGAGCTTCTTCAAGGCAAATGAAAACAGGATTGAAACAAAAAAACAACCCACTAACTGGGAAAAAATATTTGCAAGTCATATATCTGACAAAGGCTTAATATCCTTAATATATAAAGAACTCTCACAACTCAACCACAAAACATCAAACAACCCAATCAAAAAATGGGCTGGAGACATGAACAGACACTTCTCCAGAGAAGATATACTGATGGCCAACAGGCACATGCAAAGATGCTCATCATCGCTGATCATCAGGGAAATGCAAATCAAAACTACACTAAGATATCACCTTACACCCATTAGAATGACAAAAATATCTAAAACTAATAGCAACAAATGTTGGAGAGGTTGCGCAGAAAAAGGAACCCTCATACACTGCTGGTGGGAATGCAAACTGGTGCAGCCACTATGGAAAACAGTATGGAGATTCCTCAAAAAACTAAAAATAGAACTACCATACGATCCAGCCATCCCACTACTGGGTATTTATCCAAAGAGCCTGAAGTCAGCAATCCCAAAAGTCCTGTGCACCCCAATGTTTATTGCAGCACTGTTTACAATAGCCAAGACGTGGAAGCAACCTAAGTGCCCATCAACAGACGAATGGATAAAGAAGATGTGGTATATATATACAATGGAATACTACTCAGCTGCAAAACAGAACAAAATCATTCCATTTGCAATAACATGGATGGACCTTGAGAGAATTATGTTAAGTGAAATAAGCCAGCGAGAGAAAGATAATCTGTGTATGACTCCACTCATATGAGGAATTTAAAACTATGGACCAAGAACAGTTTAGTGGATACCAGGGGAAAGGTGGGGTGGGGGGTGGGCACAAAGGGTGAAGTGGTGTACCTACAACACGAGTGACAAACATTAATGTACAACTGAAATTTCACAAGATTGTAACCTATCAATAACTCAATAAAAAAAAAAAAAGAATATGTACCTCAATATTTTATCATTAAAGGCTTCTGAGAAACTGTTTAAATGATCAAATCAGTGTTTTAGGAAGATTAATCCAATACTAATAAGAAAGATGAACTAAGGAGAGGGAAGAATGCAGACAAGAAGGACAGTCAGGAAATAGTGCAGGCATGTAAGGATCCGAAATCCAGAGACCATATGAACAGAAAACACAGTTAACCTAGATAAAACAATAAGAATACAAAGAACTTGTTGAATACCTTAACGTTATGACAGAAGAAAAGAAAAGGTAGAGACTGCTTTATTCACTGATTTGTTCATAAAATACTTATAAGCTTTATTACAATATCCCTAGCACTTAGCATTATTAAATTAATCTGAGGATAAAGAAGACAAAAGTAACCCTAAGATTCTGGGTCATGATTTACTATGATTTACAGAGTTATCACAATATTCATATGTCCAGCTATCAACAAAAAAAAAAATCATAAGGCATAGAAAGGAACAGGAAAGTATGGCCCATTCAAAGGAAGAAAATAAACTGACAGGAATTCCCTGAGGAAGTCCAGACATCATACTGACTAGATAAAGGCTTTAAAACAGTCTTAAATTTGCTCAAAAAGCTTAAAGAAAACATGAAAAAGAATTTAAAAAATCAGAAAAATGATGTATGAATGAAATTAAAGTATCAATAAAGAGAAATTATAAAAAGGAGGCAAACAGGAATTCTGAAACTGAAAAGCACAATAACTGCAATGAAAAAAATCACTAGAGTGTCTCAAGAGCAACTTTAGCAGGCAGGAGAAGAATCAGTGAACTTGAAGATAGGACATTTGAATTTATTTAATCTGAGAGACAGAAAAAAAGAATAAAGAAAAGTGAACATAGCCTATGGGACCCGATGGGACACCATCAAGCCAACCAACATACACGTTATGGGAGTCTCAAGGGGAGAAAAGAGAAGGGACAGAAAATATTTGAAGAGGTCAAAAAGCTTCCCAAATTAGAAGAAAGCCATGAATCTACAATTCCAAGAAGCTCAGTGAACAACTAGGTAGGATAAACTCTGAGACCCATTATAATCAAACTGGTGAAACCCAAAGACAAACAGAGAATCTTGAAAGCAACATGGGAGAGGTGATTCATCATGTACAGGGAGTCCTCAATAAGATTAACAGCCAATTTCTCATCAGAAACCATGGAGGCCAGAAGGCAGTGGGATAACATATTTAAGTATTGACAGAAAAAAACCTTGTGATGGTTGATTTTATGTGTCAACTTGACTGGGCTATACGGTGCCCAGACATTTGGTCAAATATTACTCTGGATATGTCTGTGAGGGTGTTTCTATCTGAGGTTAATATATGAATTGGTAGACTGAGTAAAGCAGATTGCCCTCCATAACGTGGGTAAGCTGAAGCCACTGAACCTAAACTGAACCAGCCAACCAACTGAAGACCTAAACAGAACAAAAAGGCTCAGTAAGAAGGAACTCCTCCTGCCTGACAGCCTTAAGCTGGGACTTTGGTCTTTTCCTGCTTTTGGACTCAAACTGAAATATTGGTTCTTCTTAGATCTCGAGCTTACCAGCTTTCAGACTAGAACTTTCATCTTTCATCTCCTGGTTCTCAGGCCTTCACACTCAGACTGGTACTACAACATTTGCTCTCTTGGGTCTTCAGCTTGTCAACTGCTGATGCTTGGGACTTCTCAGCCTCCATAATCACATGAACCAATTCCTTATAATAAATCTCTCACTAAATAAATAAATACAAAAACACACACACCCCCTACTAGTTCTGTCTCTCTGAAAAATCCTGCCTAATACAACTGTCAACCAAGAATTGTAAATATGGCAAAACTGTCCTTTAAAAATAAGGGAGAAATTAAGACATTCCTAGATAAACAAAAGCTAAAAGAGTTCATTATCACAAGACCTGTCCTACAAGTAATGCTAAAGGGAATCCTTAAGTCTAAGTGAAAAAATACTAGAAAGTAACTCAAAGCCATATGAAGAAATACGCCAGCAAAGGTAAATACATGGGCAAATATAAAGGCCACTATTATTGTATTTTCAATTTGCAATCTCATTTTTATTTCCTATAAGATTTAAAAGACAAATATATTAAAAGATTTATAAATCTGTGTTACTCGTATACAATGTACAAACATGTAATTTGTGACAAACAACATAAAGGGTAAAAGAACAGTGTGTTACAGGAGCAGAGATGTGTATGCCACTGTAGTTAAGTTGGTATCAATTTGAACTAGACTGCTAAAAATGTAGGATATTAATACTCATCCTCTCAGTAAACACAAAGAAAATATCTAAAAATATACCCAAAAAGAACTAGGGAGAAAATCAAAACAGTTCACTACAAAAATCAACTAAACACAAAAAAAGACAGTAATGGAGGAAATGAGGGGCAAAAAAAGTATAAGAGATACAGAAAACAAATTTAAAAATGGCGGAGTGCTTCCTTATCACTAGCTAAATATAAATGGAGAACACCCAACAGAACTAAAAATAAAAAGTTCTACAATAATATTTGGAGACTTTTATCTCCTACTTTCAATAATGTCTGGAACATCTAGGAAGAAGATCAATGAGAAAACAGAGGACATAAACAACACTATAAACCAACTAGATCTATCAGGCATAGACAGAACACTCAACAGAAGAGCAAAATGCACATTCATCTTGTGTGCATATGCAACATTCTCCAGAAAAGACCATGTTATGCCACAAAACAAGTCTCAGTAATTTAAAAAGACTGAAACCATACAAAATATCTTTTCTGACCACAATGGACCAAAGCTAGACATCAATAATGGAAGGAAATTTCATAAATATGTAGAAATTAATACAGTCTTAAACAGCCAATCAGTAAAAGAAAAAATCACAAGGTAAATCAGAAATTAGAGATGAATGGAAGCAAAAACACAACATATCAAAACATATGGGATGTAGTAAGGCCAGTGCTCAGAAGTTTATAGCTATAAATGCCTACATTAAAAAGAAGAATGATGAGGCCGGCCCAGTGGCGCAGCGGTTAAGATCACACGTTCTGCTTCTCAGCAGCCCAGGGTTTGCCGGTTCGGATCCCGGATGCGGACATGGCACTGCTTGGCAAAAAGCCATGCTGTGGTAGGCGTCCCATGTATAAAGTAGAGAAAGATGGGCATGGATATTAGCTCAGGGCCAGTCTTCCTCAGTAAAAAGAGGAGGATTGGCAGTAGTTAGCTCGGGGCTAATCGTCCTCAAAAAAAAAAAGAAAGAAAGAAAAAAGAATGATATCAAATCAATAACCTAACTTTAAAACTTGAGGACTGAGAAAAAGAAGAGCAAACTACACCCAAAGCTATCAGAAGGAAGGACAGAATAAAGATCAGAGATAAATAAAATAAATAAGATACAGAATCAACAAAACCAAAAATTGCTCTTTGAGAAGATCAATAAAACTGACAAACTGTTAGCTAGAAAAAAAGCACAAAAAAAGGAAACAAATAACTAAAACCATAAATGACAGTGGAAATATTTCTATAGGTCTTAGAGAAATATAAAGGATTATAAGTGGGGCTGGTTCTGTAGCATAGTGGTTAAGTTCGCACACTCCACTTCATTGGCCCGGGGTTCACCAGTTGAGATCCCAGGCGTGGACCCACATACCACTAATCAAGTCATGCTGTGGTGGCATCCCACATACAAAATAGAGGAAGACTGGCACAGATGTTAGCTCAGCAATAATTTTCCTCAAGCAAAAAGAGGCAACAGATGTTAGCTCAGGGCCAAACTTCCTCACCAAAAAAAAAAAAAAAGGAAAGCATTATAAGAAAACACTGTGAACAATTGTATGCCAACAAATTAAATAACCTAGATGAGTGAACAAATTCCTAGAAATACATAAATCACTTAAACTGACTCAAGAAGAAATAGAAAAATCTCAATGACCTAAACTACTGAAGAAACTGAATCAAAAACCTCCCAACAAAGAAAAGTCCAGGACCAGATTGTTTCATTGGTGAATTACACCAAACATTTAAAGAATTAACACCAATTCTTTTCAAACTCTTCCAAAAAATTAAAGAGGGAATACTTCCTAACTCATTCTATGAAGCCAGCATTACCCTGATACCAATGACAGACAAAGGCATCACAGGAAAACTACAGACCAGTATCTCTTGTGACTATAAATGCAAAAATCCTCAACAAAGTTCTACCAAATTCAATTCAAGAGCATATTAAAAGGATTATACACCATGATCAAATGGGATTTATCCTAGGAATTCAAGGATGACTCAACATAAGAAAATCAGTGTAATACATATTAACAGAATGAAGGGGAAAACAACACACAATCATATCAGTTGATGCAGAAAATACATTTAACAATATCCAAACCACCCTTTCATGATAAAAACACTGAGAAAACTGGGAATTGAAGGGAACTTCCTTTACATGATAAAGGGCACTTACGAAAACTCCACAGCTAATAGCATACTCAATGGTGAAAGACTGAACTATTCCCCCCTAAGATCAGGAAAAAGACTAGGATGCCCATTTTTACCACTGCAATTCAACAACGTACTGGAAGTGCTAGCCAGTGCAATTAGACGGGAAAAAAATAAAATGCATTCAAATTGGAAAGAAAGAAGTAAAACTATCTCTATTCATAAGTGAAATGATCCCATATATAAAACAAAATCCCAAGGAATCCTCAAGAAAGCCACTAGAGCTAATAAATAATTTCAGCAAAGTTGCAGGGTATAAGATCAACACACAAAAATCAGTAGTGTTCCTATATACCTGCAATGAATGACCCAAAAGGAAACTGTTATTCCATTTACAAAAGCATCGAAAAGAATAAAATACCTAGACATAAATTTAGCCAGGAAGGTGAAAGATTTATACACTGAAAATTACAAAAGATTGTTGGAAGAAATTAAAGTCGACCTAAATGAAAAGACATTCCATGTTCATGGGTAGGAAAACTTAATATTGTTTAGATGTCAATACTACCCAAAATGATCTATAAAGTCAATGCAATCCCTATCTAAATTCCAACAGCCTTTTTTGCAGAAATGGTAAAGTCTATAGCTAAGCTGTACAGAGTTTATTTTGGAGGTGATGAAAATGTTCAAAATGGACCTTAGTGATAAGTGTACAACTCTGTGAATATCTTAAAGCCAATGAATTTTATATTCTAAATAAGTGGATTGTTTGGCATGTGAATTATATCTCAATAAAGCTGTTAAAATATAGTTCTCCCTCACTCTCTAATACTCTCCCTTTATACTCTCTTCATGGATCTCTACTCTGAAATATATTCAATTATAACCTCATCTAAAGGATATCCTCTAAATCTTTCTGATCAGCCCTGACCTTTCTCCTGACCTCCAGACCTGAATTTCCCCACTTCCTATTCCTACCACATGCACGACAGGAGTCAGGTCAGTCACAAAGTTCACATTTGTTTTCCTACTTCAACACACTTGGTCTCAGCTAACAGGTCCTAGTCTCTCATACCAGTAACACTGGTATCTCTCTGCCACCATTACCTAACTCTACCTCTCACATTCAGTCAGTTGCCAATTTCTGTCAGTTTCTACCTCCATAAGATCTTTCTTTCTTTTCCTTTCAATTAATAGTCATTATCTCAAAACAGCACAATTTCCCTTTCTTCAATTCCTCTCCTCTCCAATACAGCACTATATTCCCAAATACAGGTCCAGAAATTCACAATGTAATATGTACTATACTTTCCTCCTCTTAAAACCCTTCAGTAGCTTTCCACTCACTACAGAATAAAATCCCACTTCTCCACAGTTTGATCCTCAAAATCTCCTATAAAGTGGATTCAATCCACTTACCTAATGTCACTACTTCTTCTGTCATTCTTGAGCCCTAAATGTCAGCCTCCCAAAAGCCCTTATTCTGTTAGGCACAACCATGGATTTCTCACCTGGGTGCTTTTTCTTAAGACTTTCTCCACTTAACTAAATTCCAAATCCTCCAAGACCTATGTGCCTTTATTATTCTCTCAAAATATACATTTCCTCAAGTCTAAGATGCTATCAAATTGTAAGACATCTGCCAATTTTAGAAATGTTGAAACTGTGGAAAAAATATATGCTTCAGACACGGTAAAGTACAGTAAATATCTTCTTCTGCCAAATTCCTTCAATAGTGTATTTCTATTTAACTTATTTCTTAGGCCTTACATTATAACTTAATGTCTGTTCACCCCATTAGATTATAGGCTTCTTGAGGACAAAAATTCTGTCTTCCTCATCTATGATATAGCAGAAATCCTATTAGAGTTTGAGTAAGACAATCCAGACTGGAGTGTGTACAGAAAGAAGAAAACAGTACTAATAACAACACCTATCTCACGTTTATCATCAGAATAAATTAGAGAATATACATTAAAATCAATGTGCAAAGTGGATCTTATTCCAATGCAGGATTTTGGGTATTTTAAAAGATACATTTACTAAAACTAAATGTCACACTGCAAATCTGTCACTCTTCAATATCAGAAGCTACATTAGGGAATACAGGAAATGTTCCTCAAGAAAATTTCTACAGGAAATTACTACATCCCATAACACTTCAGTAACACAGCCATCACCCAGCTCCAAGAGAGCAAAGCACCCTCCCAGTGCCATAGAGCACAGCAGAGATCATGAGTAGTAAGTGGTTCCCATACCTGCTTCGAGAGAACAAGGTCTGTGACGTTCCTGTTTCTAATCCTACAAGAGTGATTCCCAAGGAGAACAAGTAACAGAATATCCAGAAAGGCATGTAAAATTTGAAAACAAAACAGCATTCTATCCATTTCTTTGTTTTAAAAGTTGTATTACTTATTTTGAATTTTCATATAACATAGAAGAGTCTATCAAAGAGGGGCATGGATTGAGAAGCTCAGCAC
The DNA here is from genome assembly GCF_041296265.1 of Equus caballus. NCBI lineage: Eukaryota > Metazoa > Chordata > Mammalia > Perissodactyla > Equidae > Equus > Equus caballus. The sequence goes on along the minus strand of NC_091699.1, from coordinate 75,489,161 downwards.
TAGGAGGCACTTAGATGAAATGACATAAAGACACCTTCAAGAGTTTATGTCCAGCACTCTTCTCTTGCCTGGTCTAGTGTAATATCCTCTCAACAGCTCTCCTGCCTCTAGATGGCACCCTCCTGAACTCATTTTCCACACATGGAAAAACAGAGCTAAAATAAGTTATTATCAGGCCACTTCACTACACCTTCAGGAGCTCCCTATCCGCTTGAGAATAAAAATAACTTGGCCTCTGGGGCTGGCCCCGTGGCCGAGTGGTTAAGTTCACGCGCTCCGCTGTAGGCGGCCCAGTGTTTCGTTGGTTCGAATCCTGGGCACGGACATGGCACTGCTCATCAAACCACGCTGAGGCAGCGTTCCACATGCCACAACTAGAAGGACCCACAACAAAGAATATACAACTATGTACTGGGGGGTTTGGGGAGAAAAAGGAAAAAAATGAAATCTTTAAAAAAAAAGAAATAACTTGGCCTCTCCCTGGCTCCCCAGTTCCATTTTATGAGCCAAACTTGACCCTCCAGGCAACCGTGACTGAAATTTCTTGCACGTGCTTTAAGCTCTTTCAGGCTTTGGAGGCTTTACACAAGCTTCTCCTCCTTCCAGCAGCATCCCTTCCACCTCTCTTTACCAGTTCCGACCAATCCTTTAAAGCTCAACTCAAGTTTCCAACTCCTGAAAACATCCCATAATCTACAAGATTGGGTTCATGGTTCCTCCCTTGAGTGCCTACAAAACCATGTCCCCATCTGTAACTTATCACACATTCTATTGAAATTTAACAATTAAAAGTAACCTTTAAAAAAAATTCTCTTACAGTAGACTGTGAGTACCACAAAACCAAGAACCAAGTGTTTTCAACTTTGGAGCTCACTTACCTAATAAAGTGCCGCTCAGTAAATGTTTTAACTGAATTGAAATGCCGATCTTAACACTGGTTTTTGAGAAACTATCTTTCCATTGCCAAAAAAAAAAAAAAGAACTGAGAGGTCTTTTTGTTAGTTTTGCTTATTTTTTTTTTTTAGCAAAGTCTTCTTAATAGCTAACACTGCACAGGTACACAGGTATATTGATGAATATTATAAATTAGCAACACAGTTGTTGAGCTAGTCAACTAAATGCTTTCAGATCCATTCCCCAGACTTACCTGTGCTGCTCTGTATCACAGGCAACTGCTTATTTTCCAAGTAACCGTGCCCCTGGCTTTCAGGAAGATTTGGCCAGTTGGGAGGCACTCCTGGGTGGAAGGCAGGAGAGGGAGAAGCCAGAGGGTATTTCTCCTCCACACTCCCCACTTCCTGACACATCCTTGGCAGAAGCTTTGTCTCTTCCATAACTCCACTTTCCTCCAGGCAGTCCTGCCCTTGATGTCCCAGCTCCCATAATAAAGCCCCAGCTATGGCTCCAGCCACTCAGCCCTGGCTTCTGTACTCTGGTAATACCAGCTTTTCTCATCTTCTCCCAAGCCCTAATGGTGTCACAGAGGCTTCCAGATGTTGTTAATATCTGGTTTGTCTCACAGTCCCATTTGGCTTCTCAGCAATCACCTTTGCAGCCACTTCCTAGTTTAATTTTCCTCTGTTGAAAGACCTATACTGGTTACTATTTTCTGCATAGATCCTGACTAATTGTGTTTTTAAATGTCATTTAAAAAAGAAGTATCAAATAGTGTAATGCCTCAGCATACTAGAGCATAAAACTTTTAATCTTAAAAAAAGCTTATTACACAAAAATATTCTAAATATAGTAATGGGGGAAGGTGCAGAGAGTGGGAGAGACAGTGGGAGGGTGAGGGAACCACGTATTAAACTCTTCAAAGTAAAAATAAAGATTACAACATTTTATTCATACCAAAGTGTTCCTCACTGGAACGAAGTCTCTCCTCAGATGCAATGTTTGCGTGAATTAAGTCAATCATTTATAATAAAAATGTCACTTTTGGGGCTGGCCCCGTGGCCGAGTGGTTAAGTTCGTGCGCTCCGCTGCCGGCGGCCCAGTATTTCGTTGGTTCGAATCCTGGGCGCGGACATGGCACTGCTCATCAAACCACGCTGAGGCAGCGTCCCACATGTCACAACTAGAAGGACCCACAACGAAGAATATACAACTATGTACTGGGGGACTTTGGGGAGAAAAAGGAAAAAATAAAATTTTTTAAAAAAAAAGTCACTTTTTAAAAACTTATTTAGTAGAGGGGAAAATTGGAAGGATTATGGGAGTTGTAGTCAGTGCAGACCAAGACATCTGTTTGGAGGAAAAAAATGTTAAAGTCCTCCTGTCAGGGACTTATCATTCAAATCCACAAAATTCAGTCCTTTTTCAAGACAAATCCATCCAGACTAATCAGCTGAAACATATGCCTTTAACCATTAATCTTATTTCGTAAACTCTTTCAAAGATCATAAAATGTTAAAGTTGAAAAGAACTGCTTTAAACATAAGGAATAAGGGCATAATTTGTAAACAGTTCAGTGTTAACAACCAATCATTACAGGACTTCTCGACTCTCAGGTAATCATTATATGAAATTCCTTAAATAGAACTAGTCTAATAAAATAATTCAGTATTTGCTCACCATCCATAAAATATTTCAGGAAAGGAAATACTTCTAGAGCAGAGAGAACATCTATTATTTGTTTTTATTTTGTGAATAAACAGTATTTCTTAATCACTGAATTAGTTTATCCTTGACCTCCACAGAAAAATATTAGACAACAATCCCCAAACTAAAGCAAAAGATCCATTTAAGATTACAGACTCGGAAGAATGAGATTTGTAAAGAAAAAAGGGCCTGACATAAATAACAAGAGGCATTTCCTGAGCAACTATGTACTGCTAGGAATTTTATGTAAATCATCTCATTTTACTTAAAACTCCCTAAGGCAATATCACAGTGAGGAAAGGAAACACAAACAAGTTACAAATTTTTTCTAAGTTACCCAACCAGCAAACAAGAGAAGTAAATTTGAGTCCAGTCTCGTCTGGCTCTAGAGTCTAGTTCTCCCCTCCTTTCTCTGGGACAATATTCCCTGTGAGTGATTTCAAGCTAAAAATAAAAAGAGAATACTTTAAAAAAAAAAAAAAAAAAGCTAAAACAACATGACAATCTCCAGTTAGTATTTTAAACTGTATTTAATATTATCAAAGCTCGGGGCTGGCCCGTGGCCAAGTGGTTAAGTTTGCACACTCTGCTTCGGTGGCCCAGGGTTTCACCGGTTCAGATCCTGGGGGCGGATATGGCACCACTCAGGCCACGCTGAGGCAGCATCCCACACAGCACAACGAGAGGCACTCAGAACTAGAATATACAACTATGTACTGGGGGTCTTTGGGGAGAAGAAGATGAAGAAAAAAAACAAAGATTGGCAACAGATGTTAGCTCAGGTGCCAATATTTAAAAAAAACAACAAAAGAGAAATTCATTAAATAAATATTAGCAAACTTTCACACATCTTTAACATAAATAATACTTGTATAAATATCAAGAGAGCTTTACTTAGCATCTACTCTGTGTCAAGCTCTGCAAATAGAACAGATTACAAGAAGGACCTACCTCAAAAAGTTCGTAATTACCAATTAATTAATAAACATTTCTCACTGATACAAAAGCCCTAAAATGAGACCTGCATCTTCAAGCCACCATCCAGCCTACTCGCCTCACTCTGTGCATGACTCATCATTATATGCTGACAGAACAGTCTGGCAGATCTTCTCGGTTAACTATTCCTCCTAGTTGTCTGATTAATGTCTGAAAACTCAGTGAAATCGAAGTCACTACCCTAGCCCCTTTGTGCAAATTATTAAATTTGCTTTCTAGTCGCTATGTGGTCACCAGTATTCTCTATACTACTTTTTTAAAAATGCCCACTCCACTGAAGGAATACATTTTACATCACAACCCAGTACATATATACATGTTACATAACTGAAACAAAAATTTCATGATAACCACATTTATCCTCACTGTGCACAATGCACTTGAGATTTCCTAATTTTTTTTTAATGCTGGAAGCAACCTGTTAAAGACCTCACAAACAACGAACATGCAATTAGAAGAACGCCGCTCTAGAGCCCAACCCCATAAAGGGACTGCTGAGATGAGTGCTTTCCTTCATCTTCCTCTCCGCACTGAAGGAGGACAACGTCAATGAGAAAAGAAAAGGAAAAGGACAAAAGAAAAAAGGTTTTCCCTAAAGTATGATGGTTCTTGGGGATTATTTTTATTAACGTACTTATATTTTAGTAAGGTAAAATATACCTAACATGAAATTTACCATTTTAACGATTTTTAATTGTACAATTCAGTAGCATTAAGTACATTCACAATGTTGTACCACCATCACTATTTACTTTCAGAACTTTTTCATCATCCCAAACAGAAACTCTGTATCTATTAAACAAAAACTCCCCATTCCCACTCCCCTAGCCCTAGCAACCTCTAATTGATTTTTATAACATTCCATAAACATATACAAAAGAAGTGAGGGGCTGGTCCAGTGGCATAGTGGTTAAATTCTTGTGCTCCACTTTGGCGGTCCAGGGTTCACAGGTTCAGACCCAGGGCGCCAGACCTACACACTGCTTCAAGCCATGCTGTGGCAGAATCCCACAAACAAAATAGAGGAAGATTAGGACAGATGTTAGCTCAGGGCTAATCTTCCTCAACAAAAAAAAAAGGAAAGGGAAAATAACGAATCCCTATAGACACATGACCCAGACTCAACCAATTATCAAATTTTGCTACATGTTTTCACTTGTCCCAGACATTGTTATTTTCACCCCTACTTCCTTGGAAAATATAAAAGCTATGACTCTTTCTTAAATAACCACAATGTCATTATCACAGCTAACAATATTAACAATAATTCCTTGGTATCATCAAATATTGAAATTTTATAAATATTATCAACTTAATTATTAAAAATACTTGTTTTCACCAAATTTTCCATTTATCCTCTCAATGCTGCAATGATTTCTGAATAATTTCTTGAGTAAACTGTTTTATAAAAGATAATCACTATTCAAGACCAAAAAAAAACACGTTTAAATGAAAGGTTTCCACAGAATTCTACAGTAGTCACCCAGACTGCTAAGCCATTAAGGAGAGACTCTATTGTTTTCCACTAAAAATCTAGAATGTTACTTATGTCATAACGGGAATGTTTTCTCAGCAAAATACCACAAAAGTAACCCAGTAAAACCTGAAAGCATCATTACTTATCTTACACAAGCAATCATTAATAACTAGAAAAACCCATTTGTCTAGTGTTACTTCTAAAAATGGACTACTAGATGAACTTAAAAAAATTAGATCGCTTTTGTTTAACCTATCAGTGTTCCTAACAGTGTTGTGGAATATGAAGATACGATTATATCTAAAAATCTTTGGTTCTGCAAAAAAGCCAAACTAGAGCACTGAAGAGAGGTATGACTAAACTCCAGCTAACAGACTATAGTAGTAATTTCTATTCCTATGAGGAATGACTTTGATTCACATAAATAACACTCATTTTCAAAATATAAAAGATTTGAAGAGATAAAAGACAAAATGGGCTCATTCAATTTTAACCTATAATTTTTCACACAGTACAACCACTAGTTAAAAAGAAATTACCAACCTGTGGAATATAAACAACCAAAGCTCAAAATATGAAATACAAAGTCAAATGTAAATAAGAAAAAAAACATCTACATGAGTTACATACACTGTCTTTTCTAATCCTATATATTTTTACTAATGCAAAATACATCAAATTAGAAAGTATAATCCTAAAGTGCTTTAAAGTTTGGGACTACAAAGGATTACCTCCAAGATCAAAAGCAGCACGGCACGAATGCCAACAGCACATGATCTCACTGCACAAAAATTTGCTGCTGCTCAATTTTTTGCATCACAAGTCTCTAAAGTAAATCAAAACAGTTACAACGCTTACGATGTTTAGTAGGAAGCATTTGTGCGTGTGTGTATTCAGGTAAAGTTGTGTCACTATTTTTACCCATATCATTTTCAAATTATTTGACTGGCAATCCCGGAACTTCTTGAAAGACAAAAAATGTCTGTTTTAGTTGTGTCTCTGTAACCTGAATATACTCAAAAGCTACAACTATAACATATCACTGTAACCAACATTCTAAAAATGATGTCAAGGTCCAAAAATAAAAACTTGAGTTGTCTTCATTATTTTTTAAATTTTGCTATGATAATAAGAAATGTGGTTTAAAAATGCAATCCGCTAATACATTCTACATAGTTATCACTAATCAATGAGGGAAAATGTCTAGATGTTGAATAAAGAATAAAAAAGAGGAAATAATTTGCAAGGTGTACAATTCCACATAATAAAAGATTCTATTTCATGTCGACTATAAACAACAAAAAGCAGAGAAAGGAAAATCTTGGTCTAAATATTTTATAGAAATTAGTATTCTCAATTCAAACAGCAATAATTAGAGTACTCTGACACTCCCACTCTAAATTTTTGAAGGTCAATTCATTTATTTAACTTCTGAAAACTAAACTATAAAATTTGAAGTACATACCTGAAAGCCATTTTTTGGACTGAATTCCCAAAATTTCAGGTTTACCATAAATTAACTGTTATCATGAACTTTAACTTCAAGAGACAGAAATACAGTGTGTGCACGTGTGCATTTTGTGGCTGGCAATCTTTCTAATTTTCTTATCTTACTGATTTCATCTTGCCTTCTTCCATGACGTGAAGAATGAGAAGCTGCCTAAACTGTAGGCAGCATTCACAGCTGATCTGATGCAAAATTATCCACCAAATCAACAGGTGAAGCCACATTCTGACAATTTTTAACTTCAAAAAAATGTATCATTACTATCAGTGTCCATGATCTTCAACGCTAAAAGTTATGGTCAACTCTTTTATATCATCTGTACAGTAAAATATTTCAAATTGCTTCCCAGATGCAATTCACTCTTCTGTGTTACTCAGTAGTAACAAATAGTTGGGAACCCATTAAGAGCCACTGACTGTACTCACTGCTTTTTACAAACACTACTCTATTCCCCACTATACACCTGCAAAGTAGTCTTATCTCTTTTTTCTACAGATGAGAAAACTAAGTGTGAGAAGAGTTAAGTCACATGACCAAGACAATTAATAAATGGTAGAGCCAGATTCTAATCCAAGTCCATCTTTAAGGTCTGTTTGCCCTTCTCAGCATTCTAGACTCCCAGTTATGCTAACCTTGTTCACAGGTTAAAAAAAAAAAAATCTCCAACTATTTGTTCTCCAGAAACTTGTCTTTAGGACTAGGGAATGAGAATAAAGTCATTTCCAGGGGTTATTTTTGCAAATACCAAGACACAGTTTTCTCCAAATTCTTCTTGATTTGACTTTTAATATTTCAAATATAAATATTAAATTTATATCATTGACACAGCAAGACTTCAAGACATGCATCAATCACCACAAAAAACTTCCTGCAACAACATCCCACTGTTTACTGGCTTCCATTTCTGCTCCTGAGGAGTCAGCTATCAGGGTAACCACCACAGCTACTCTAAAGCTAATCTGTCCTTTGTTCTCTGCCAATATTTAACATATTCTCTTTGTTACTGGTGTTCTCCATGTTACTATGATGTGTCTAGAAGTATATTTCCTTTTAGCTATTCTGCTTCTAATTCTCTGAACTTCTTAAATCATGGACTGGTGTTTTTCATCAGCTCTGAAAAATTCTCAGCTATTCTCTCTTCAAATACTGCCTCCTTTTCCATTACATCGCCCTTCTACAATTAGAAAACTCATGAAATACTGTTAGACCCTCTCATTCCATGTTCTATATATTTAAACCTCTTTCTTTTTACACACTTCCTTGTCTTTCTGTACTACATTCTGGATAATTTCTTCTTTGTCTAGTTCATTAATTCTCTTTAGTTGTATTTAATCTACTGTTAACCACACCAGTGGGTTTTTCATTAAAATTACTGTATTTTTTATTTCTAGTTTTGTTCAAGTCTTTTTAAAATCTAAGTTTCCTCTTCCTTGCAGACATTCTCTATCTTTTTGTAAATGTAACAGTTGTATTATAATCTCTGTCTGATAATTCCAAAATCTGAAGTTTCTGAGAGTCTACTTCTGTCAGTTGTCTCTCCTACTTCTTACTCATGGTGCCTTGTTTCTTTGTGTGCTTGGTTGTATTTCATTGTGAGCTAATTCTCTAGAAAATAACTAGTGGGAATCACTTGGGACCTAAGATAAAAATGTATTCTACCTGAGAGGACTTTCATTTGCTTCTAGCAGATACACAGAACCACTTTAAATTCACAACTTGAGGAGTTTTTTGGACAACCCAGGTGACACTAATTTGAGCAGCAAATGAAGAAGAGGTAAGGTTCATGGTTATAAGATTTTATAAGATTGGCACCTGAGCTAACATCTGTTGCCAATCTTTTTTTTTTTTTCTTTTTCTTCTTCTTCTCCCCAGTGCCCCCCAGTACATAATTGTACATTCTAGTTGTAGGTCCTTCTGATTGTGCTATGCGGGACACCACCTCAGCATGGCTCGATGAGTAATGCCATGCCCATGACCAGGATTCAAACCAGAAACCCTGGGCCACCGAAGCAGGAGCGTGCAAACTTAACAACTCGGCCACGGGGCTGGCCCTAATAACTTCTTAGGAATAGGTGTTTTTTCAGGTCCAAGACAACTATTCTTGCAGCCTCCTGTGAGCAAGAGCCTGGGAAGATTTTAATCTTGGTTTACCCATGCTCTATGGGCATAGCTCTTTGGAGTCCCAGTTTTACAGGGAAGAAATTTCCTATTAGACGCCCTTCCTTAGGCCAATTTGGCTCTAATTTCTAAGCCCTGTGCCTTGTGAGGCCTTCAAAACCAAAGTAAAAGTTCCCTAGAATGTGACAAATGTCCTCAGAGGAAAAGCAGTTTTAACAGTCTACTTACTTCTCTGAAGCCCTTCATTCATGTAGATTTTTGGCCTGGTAATTTCTTACTGTTACGTCAGCTCTTAAGGAAAAAAAAAAAATTTCTAGAATTTCTAATTCTTTTCAGGGAATTACTTTGTCCATATAACCAAGCTGAGCAAATTATTGTTTTCAATTTTAAAACGTTTCATACTTTTATATTTCAATCACTAAAAGTTTCATTTTGTGGGAAAGTACAACACATAGCAAGGAACAATTTGTCTTTATTCAGCTTGATTCACTGGTACTGTCTAGGATAAAATTTTGCCAAATCCCAAAACAGATCAATTCCATTATACTACAAGACTATTAAGAAATGGACAAGATTCTGAAATTAATTCCCCGAATAGAAATCTGTATAATTGCTATGGAATTTATTGGTCTGCTGATTTTTCCCCACCAGCAATATGTATAATGTACAAAAATTTTATAATTGAAACTACTGGAAGATTGGCCAGAATGGCAAAAAGATGACAAAAAAGGAAGAACTAAGTTCAATCTTGTCTCTGCCAAGAAACAAAATCATAAAGATATGGAACTACATAAAAATTTAATAGTTCTTTGTAAGATTTTATATATAGTCTTATATAGACTTTATAAGAAGTCTAAAAATGAAATCATGTGCCACATAACATTTTGGTCGATGACAGACCACACATATGATGGTGGTCCCATAAGAATACTATCATATAGCCAAGATGTGTAGTAGGCTATACCATCTAGGTTTGTGTAAGTACACTCTACAATGTTCGCATAACGATGAAATCACCTAATGACGCACTTCTCAGAATGTATCCCCATCGTTAAACAACACACGACTATATAAGCAAAATTGGGAATATTTGCAAGATATAATAGGCAGAGTTAAAATCTAAAATATACAAAATACTCTTGAAAATCAGTAAGAAAAAAAATAAACATTCCCAGAAAATGGACAAAGGGCTTAAACAGGCACCAAAGAAATAAAAAAAAGCAATCTATCACTTTCTGCCAATAGGTTAAACAGAAGCAATGATTTACAATACCTTCAGGTAGCAAGGTTATGGGCAAATGTAATTTATATCCTGCACTAAAAGTTGGTGTATAAATTAATATTATCTTTCTATTAGGCAGTTTGGTAATAAGTATCAAAATCTAAATTATACATACCCTTTCATACAATAATCCCACTTCTAGAAATATATAGTAATAACAGTGCACGAGGATCCATGAAAAATAAAACTAAAAAACAGAACACAAAACTGATTAAAATTAAGAGTTCCATGCACAATTAAAACTTAAAAATTAACGGGGCTAGCCCTGTGGCTGAGCGGTTAAGTTCCCGCGCTCCGCTGCAGGCAGCCCAGTGTTTCGTTGGTTCGAATCCTGGGCGCGGACATGACACTGCTCATCAAACCACGCTGAGGCAGCGTCCCACATGCCACAACTAGAAGGACCCACAATGAAGAACATACAACTATGTACCGGGGGGCTTTGGGGAGAAAAAGGGAAAAAATAAAATCTTTAAAAAAAAAAAAAACTTAAAAATTAAGAAACTGAATAACAGAAAAAGAAATACTGTTTAAGAAAGGTGGGAATATAAGTTACTTTCTAAAATTTCACTTTATACTTTTTTTTTAAATGATATATTATCATGATTCTTTTGTGATGTAGTGGTTAAGATTTGGTGCTCTCACCACCACAGTCCGGGTTTGTTTCCTGGTCAGGGAACCACACCACCCATCTGCTGGCTGTCGTACCATGGCAGCTGCATGTTGCTGTGATGCTGAAAGCTATGCTACTGCTATTTCAAATACCAACAAGGTCACCCATGGTGGACAGGTTTCGGTGGAGCTTCCAGACTAAGACAGACTACGAAGAAGGACCTGGCCACTCACTTCCAAAAAACCTGGCCATGAAAACCCTATGAATAGCAGCAGAGCATTGTCTGATATGGTGCTGGAAGGTGAGTACGACACAAAAAGACTGGGCAGGGTTCTGCTCTGCTGTACACAGAGTCACTAGGAGTTGGAATCAACTCAACAGCACTAACAACAATCACGATGCTTGGGAGATTGAAAGTATAGAAAGGAATTAGCTCATCCAACAATTTTTGTAGTTTTATTTTTTGTTTGTTTAGCTCTGTGTAGTGGATTAAACACAGTAACAAATTTTCTGTCACTTTCTCCATCAGGAGATGGAGTTTAATTCTCCTCCCATTGAATCTGACTGACTCTGTTTAACCAATAGAATACAGCAGAAGTAATGCTCAACGGTTCCAAGCAACGCCTTTAAGAAGACGGGCTGCTTCCACTTTCTACCTCTTAGAATGCTTTTTCTTGGGACACTCCTCTCAGAACCCACCAGTCATGCCCACATGGAGAGGCCTCATGTAGGTGCTCTGATCAACAGCCCTAGTTGAGCTCCCAGACAGCAGCCAGTATCACCTGTCAGCCATGTGAGTGAGCCATTTTGGAGGTGGAAACTCTGACTTCTGATGAGCTGATACCAAGTAAAACAGAGATAAACTACCCCTACCAAGTGCTATACAGATTATAAAGTCATGAGTAAATAAATATTACTGTTGTCTTAAGCTACTAAGTGTTGGAGTGGTTTATCACACAGCAGTTAACAGTAGGAAAAGTCTCTTATTTACTCCTGTTATATTTTCAGCACCTAGAACAGTACTTGGTATGGGACATCTACTTTTAATAGGCACAAAACCAGGAGTATGAGTAAAGATGATGTACACTGCCTTGGCACTTACAGAACAGTCAAAAGTGGAACACAGACTATTAGGTAAAAAGACTAGTATAATACATAATGAATGTTCCGTAGTAGTATAGGGTATCTGGCCAAATAGGAAGGGTACAACACAAACTCAGTGGTGTAAGGAAGCTTCCTAGAGCAGTGGCACTTAAGCTGATACCTCACAAGAGTCAGTAAGAGCAAGAGATAGAATATCCCAGGCTTGAGGTGAGCAAAATCATAAACAGTTCCAAAAACTCAAAAATTTCAGTACTTTATAATGAAATCACAGAGTATAGTGGAGGCAGAAGAAGGAGGCAGAAGACTAAGAAATAGGTGACAGCAGAGTACTCAAGGGTTTTAAGCTACAGAGTAAGAGAACAAGGTGAGAGCTTAAAAAGATCACCTAGCTACAGGGCCACTAGTCAGAAAACCTTACAGAAACATAGGCAAAAGATGATGATCAAGAGATAATAAACCAGAGTAGAAGTAGAGGGGATAAAGAGAATGGACTCAAGAGATACACTCCACAGAGCTTGATGCCTTCACATGAGGATTTGGGAGAAGGGAGTAAAATGTGTCTGCCAGGTTTCTGGCTTGAACAATTAGAGAGAGAGGTGGTGCCACTCAACAGGATAATAAACTTGGGAGGAGGAATAGGTTTTGAAGAGAAGATGGTAAATTCACTTGCAGACATAATGAATTTGAGTTTTCTGTGGGCCATCCAAAAGTGGAGTTATCCAGTAGGCAATCAGATACACATGTCTAAAGCTCAGGAAGAAAACGGGGTTGGAGATCTAGATAAGAGATTCATCCTAAGTTTTTCCTCTCTTTGTAACACTAATCTCTCACTATCTCCTCTGTAGTCTTCAACCATTCAGTCACTACTTTACAATTCTCTCACAATATGTCTTTATAAAGTATCTCTCTCTCATTTTGTTAACAATTCCAAAGCGGTGGTTTTATGTTATGAGGAAGCCCAAATTTAATCAATGTTTTGCCACACCCTTTGCAAGATAGGATGCATGATGGCCACTGGTCAGGCATTTTGCAGGTAGTTTTAGTGACCAGAAAGAGGAAAATCAGGGGAACTGATCAAGGCTACTTCACCGACTGAAAGAAAGCATCTGAACTCCTGATCAAAGTAGAAAGGAGGTAGGGGAGCAATTCTCTGAAGAAAGAAAACAAGGTATATCTGAAGAATAAATAGGAAGCCAGAAGATTATCCGAACAGCAGAGTTAAAAAAGTCCAGAAAGATAATCATAAAGTAAAAAGGGGGCCAGAGAAAAAAGAGCTGACATACCAGGCACTTCCTTGTCCCAACCTCTCCCATTCTGTCCTACCTTCACTGCCTCCTGGTTAATTTATCACTTCCCAATGGCTTCCATTACACTCAGTTTTGACAATTACAGAATTTGGCTTGGAGAACTTTACGTAGACCATAGCAAGACCACTGCAGGATCGGATCGTAGCTTGAAAAGAAAACTCAACATAAGGAGTAGACAATTACACCACCTGAGTAGAAAAAGAAAATCATGATACTTGATACTGCAAATAGGCAAACACAACGTTGCAATGTCTGATCTCTGCAGTCTATCAGTCTTCTCTTTTAATCTCTGCCAAACCACACAGAGAAAATCTTCAAGCTCTAAGGAGACAAAAATGCAAAACCTCAGAGTAATTGCTTGGGAGGTGGAGCTGGACAAACACAATTACAAAGGAAGCTGCAGGCCCTAAGTACCAGAGAGCTGTGTACATTACTAGGAGTCTTTTGACAGGAAAGTAGAATCACAAAACTTCTGAGTTAGAAGGAGGCTTGGAGATTGCCTTAGTTTCAGCTGCTATCACCAAGTACAATACACTGGATAGCTTTTAAACAACAGAAATTTCTTTCTCACAGTTCTGGGGGCTGAAGTCTGAGATCAGGGTGCAAGCATGGTCAAGTTCTCATTGAAGGCCCTCTTCCAGATGGCAGACTTCTCGTTGCATCCTCACATGCCAGAGAGGAAGCAAGCTCTTTTGTGACTCTTATAAGAGCACTAATCCCAATCATGAGGGCTCCACCTTCATGACCTCATCTAATCCTAATTATCTCCCAAAAATCTCACTTCCTATAACCATGGGGGGGGGGGGGGGTTCAACTTACGAATTTTAAGGGACTACATTCAGTCCATTACAGAGATCATCTAGTAGAGTGTTTTCCAGATATTTTAAAATCCTTTTTAGAGGTGAGTAGATCAATCCACAGTGATACCATATCAAAACATATTTCAAGTCAATGAAATTAAGAAAAGCAAAGCTTCCATTGAGAGAAAATTAATCATGAAAAAAATCCTTACATGGTATGCTTATCTACCTGGAAAATGTAAGAGAATCAACTGAAAGCTGTTATAATAAACAGATTCAGAAAGTGACTGGTTACAAAAAAATCAGTAGCTCTTCTATTTACCAACAATAGTCAGGTAGAAAAAAATAAACAGAGACACACACACATACATATATAAAGAGAAAAATCCAATTCACAACAATAAAAAATAAAATACAGTGGGAATGTACAAAAGACCAAATGATAAAGCTTCTGATGTCCAAGGAGAAAAAATAAATCATTCATTAAATAGTATCGAGAAAACTGGCTAATGAAAAGCATAAAAATTTTTGAAACTTCTAATTCATACTATACAACTAAACATATTCTAGAATAACTGCAAACCCAAAATTTAAAATTGAAACTATGAAAATAGTTGAAAAATATAAATTAATACCAATATAAACATAAGGTAGGAAAAGTCTACAAGATACATAAAGGAAGAACAAAATTTAACTACATAAAATGTTAAAACCTGAAAGAAAGCAGAAGGGGAGGAGGCATAAAGTCAATTATACCCAAATAAATCTGTTGAAATAAAGAAAACATGGCAATACAGAATAATGGCAAGTACAGGGCCTCTCAAACAGCTTTGCAGTCAAGGGTAAAGTGGTACAACCCTTCTGGTGGGCAATTTGGCCATGTGTATCAAACACGGGCATATCTTTTGACCCAATTATTCTGCTCAAAACAAGGAGTTAAACATGGGCCTATCTTTTGACACAGTAATTCCACTCACAACAATTTTTCCTAAATAAATAACAATGCATAGGCACAATAATGTTCAGTGTAGTACTTCTTGTCTTAAAGATTGAAAGGAATCTAGATGTCCAAGAATGGAAGACTACTTATGGTACATTCATATAATGAAATAGTATGGAGACGCTAAAAATTATGTGGAAGAGTAACAACATTAGTAATATAAAATATTAAATGAAAAACAAATGCAAGCAAAAAACTAGCATGAATCTACTTTTAGTTAAAAAATAAGTACAGCTACACATACACATTTATTTTTGTATATCTATAATACACATACATATATACACATACAACAAAGGACAAAGAAACTAAGATTAACCCCTAAATTAGTTAAGAGAAATGAAGGCTGGAGAAGGGAGGCAATTTATCCCAAGCATCCCTACACCACACACATCCACCTATCAAGATGAGTATTCTTACCACAAGATTCTTGGACTTGATGAAGAAAAAGACGACTAGTTAAATGTGTGCAGTGGACAAAGACAGACATAACGGTACCACCTGCCCATCTCCTATCAAAACCACCTTCCCCACCAAATCCCACCAGGGATCCAGGGCAATCAATCCACTATCTCTCCCCAGGATGACAAGAGATGTAATGTTGAAAACTCCTCTTGGATTCCTGCACAGTAGCTACTGGGACACCTCCAAAGCGATTGATTCTGATCCCCACTGGTTATCCACAAACAGAATGCCCACCTCTGCAGCCAGGCCTGTAACTTGGGCTCAGTCTTCTTGCAGTGTTGTATCACCCCAACTCCATCAGAAGGCAGGTACATCTCCCACAAGCTGGTTATAGCAGAAGTGGGACTTACTTTCTCACTGATCTAATTATTCTAAAGATCCACTATTTATAAGTGAAGACCTAATTACTTTTGGTTCAACTTTTTTATCTTACTTAGGAACAAAATGTTTAGTAACACTAAGAGATAAAACATTCCTGCTAACCAACATTTGTTACTTGGCTTTCTAAACTAGGACTTGCAGTACAAATCTGACTCTTTTTTTCAGCCTCTCCCAAAGCAAGATAATCCTGATGGGAACTTTAAGAAATTCCCAACAGTGCAGGTAATTTATTTTTGATCATTTATTTTTAACAATTTCCACAACAGACATTACTTTTTGTAATAGGGAAAAAAAAAACCCTTTTTTTTTCTACTGGCAGGCTAAACTGTCCCTGTAATTATTCAACCTAAGTTATGTACCCACAGCAGCATTTTCTTTAGACAGATATACCACAACTAGTCTATTATAAATTATCATGTAAAACTAAATCCAATCGATTTAAAAAAGTAAATCATTCTTGTAAATGTAGACTTCATGACCCATAAAAAGGTAAAGGTAAGCATTCTTGTCAATACAAATTAATGAAAATTTGCAATCATCTATAATGCCTACTTCAAATCTCTTAAATTTATTTTGTTTCCAAAAACTAATCCAGGGCCAGCCTCAGTGGCCTAGTGGTTAAGTTAAATGTACTCTGCTTAGGCAGCCCAGGTCCAGTTCCTGGGTGTGGACCTACACCACTCGTCCATCAGTGGCCATGTTATGGCAGCAGCTCACATACAAAATGAGGAAGATTGGCAGTGGATGTTAGCTCAGGGCAAATCTTCCTCAGCAAAAAAAATATAATAAAAAAATTTAAAAAGTAATCGAATAACTACCTTTCCTAGGCAACTAAGTTAAGAAAAATAAAAAATCCGCAGTTACTAAATATTTTCAAGGAGTCAGTCACAGATACCACATGCAGCACAGAACAATGACTGAATGATATTATCTTCAGATGTTTTTCATCCAAACTAATGGACATTTAATGAGCACCTAATGCATGCCAGGCCCTACACTGGGTGCTAAAAACACAAAATGCTAAGACACAGATCCCACACTCCAGTTCTCTGTCTAGTCAAGGAGGCCGGCACTATGATGAACATTATTATAAAATATATATATACAGACCCCAATCCTTTATCTCCAATTCCAAAAATCTAAAAGTCTAAAAATTAAAAACTGTTTTCTAAGTTGTCAACAAAACATGGCCTAACTAATGTGAAGCTTTTTATAGTCTTTTTTTATTCTACTTAGTGTGAATATGTATAATTTTGCTGGGAAAATTAATGCGTATGATTTTGGGGTGACTGCTCCTATCCACAGGAGGATTCACGATATACAGCATATGCACCATATTAATTTTCTAAATTCCAAAAACTTTTTACATCTGAGACACACATGCCACCATGGGTTTCAGAAAAGAGGTTGTAGACCAGGTCTGGAGGATGCAAAGAAAGATGGATTATTTCAAGGAGCAAAGGAGTCAACTGAGGAAGTAAAAGTTATAGTCAGAGAAGCCTTCAGAAAAAAGGCTGTCTTGTTCTAGGCTTCACAACACCACACGTGAAAATTTTAAACCAATCCTTTCATAAAACTACCAAAGACATCTTTTATTATTTCTACAGCCTTACGGCCTTGTTTTGAAAGATCTGAGCTGCCAAACCATATTTACACATATTTCATTCTCCAAACAGATAAGAGCATTACTATATACCAACTCTGTATTTTCATCAAAAAGTAAAAACTTTGTCTTCTTGGCCCATACAGCTTTATACCAAATAAATGTACAATTTCCATTAAGTTCATTCAAATATAGTCAGTCTTGATTACATGGATAGGATCAACCACACTCCAGATTATCCATAGTACAACATAATATTTAACACTTACAATGATAGCATTAACTATCTAAGCATTTTACATATATATGTATATATTAATATATTATGTTAATAAGGACACATTCAGTCCATAACAGAGATCATTTGGTGGAGCAGTTTCCAAATATTTTTAAATCCATTTGAGAGCTGAGTAGATCAATTCACAGTGATACCATAACAAAACATCTTATTTCAAGTCAGTGAAATTAAGAAAATCATCCCAGCACAGCTTCCATAAATGAAAATTAATCATGAAAAACCCTTACACCAAAATGGCTAGCTTCAGATGATATGCTTATCTACCTGGAAAATGTAAGAATTAACTGAATATGTTATATACATAGATATGTATATGTTACACACACACACACACACACACTCATTTAATCCTCAAAACAACTTCCCCCTCCCACAACAGCCCCCAATAACAACCTCTAATTTCTCAAGTTCTAGCACACACTCAGTATATTACTGCCATTCTAATCATTTGTCCATGTTAAGAAAATTGCCTTATACTAGTGTACAAGCACCATTCCCCAGACTGGTGCTGATTCAGGACAAAGCTTTCAGGGGTCTGGGACAAAAAGGGGGTGGGGCATGGACGATATATTAATTTTCTTACGAAACACAAGTCATTCAACTTAAAATATCATACTTTATTCTGAGGTTGTCCTCACTTTTTCAATGTTAAAATATGATAACAGTGACCAATGCTTAGTTTTTTTATTGCCCTTACTGGCCAAATAAAAAGTCAGTAACCCAGTGAATCCCCCTAAAAACCCTAAGTGTTAGGATAACATAGAATAAATCTACCATGTATGCATGGAGGGGTGGAGGACAGGCATAGGCAGGAAATGAAGAACTGAAACTTGCGGGGTCAAAGGGAAGCAGACACTACTTTTACATGTAACAGTGACATACAAATTTAGAAAGAGACTGGTCCAGCAAACAAAATAAAGCTTTGCAAATTTCAGTCTCTTATTCAGAAAAGATCACAAGTATTGAGGCAGTTCCTCATTTTAAAGCAAGATAAAATGGGAGAAATAAAAAAAGATGATAAATTTGAACTTTAAAATGAAAGCAAAGCTCATAATTCTCAACAATTCTAGGAAAAAGGGATTTAAAAGAGTATCATTATTTGATTTTCTTCTAAAAAAGCAGCCTAGGGAAGATCATTAAAAGCACGGGCTCTAGATAGCCAGCGGGCCACAATCCCAGCTCTGCATTAGCTCTGTAAACCTGAACATGTGACTTTTACCCTCTTTCTGCTTCAATTCCTTAAAGGATTAAATGAGTTAGGATAAGAAAGGTGCTTATAACAGTGCCCGGGACTTAGTAAGTGCTTCAAAAGTATACTGTCCTAAATATTATTTAATAACGTGAAGAAACAATGGTAAAGTAAGGATCAGAATGAAGATTACAAAAGTTATGTTACTAAAAGTACTTGATGTTATACTTCCATAAAGTTTTTTTAAAAGTAGAATCATTTTTACGTAAAGTATATGAGGTTATGTGTGACACTTTTATTTACTTTTCAACTTAAATTGTTTAAAAAATTACATTAGGAAAAAATCTGAATCCCGTTAACGATACCCTCAACAGGTAGAGACACTTGATTGCTTGTAAGTTTGTGTCCAAGGCTCAGGAACGCACTACTCAACTGACAGCTGTATTTGAGCGAGTGAGAGACAAGACCAGACACTCAATACTTCCACCAAGAAAAGAAACTTTCATCCCAGCAGTGCATTCAGAGACATAAGATTCATAACCTATAGTTAAAAAACCTAACTACCCATAGATGAGCAAGTCAAGTACCCCAAGCTTCCATAGAAAACAGACAGACCAAGTAATGCAGGCACCACACAGCAAGCAGACCTGGTACCTGCACTCTTCCTGGGTGGGGCAGCTCCTCAAGTTCTGCTGGCCCCTCCCATAGGACGCTGACTGCCTGCTCACACCACATAAGGGATCTCCCTAAAGCAACCTTTCTCAGTTCATCCTGCTATTTGCCTTCTCTCAAACCACCTCTACACCCAGGGTGAATTATTAAAAGGCACCTGTTCTGTGATACATCATTTTATGTCTTAGCACACAAGTTATCTACATCCTTGCTCCTCAATAATGGTTCTTTGTCCAGCAGCTTTTAAGAGGAGCTTATAAGAAATGCAGACTAACAAACTGCATCACAGATCTACACAATCAGAATCTGCACTTTTAAACAAGAGTCCTAAGGGATTAAACAAGAGTTCTATGCACATTAAAGTTTGAGAAGCGCTGCTCTGTATGACTTGACTGCAGATAGATGTAAAATTTTAAATTTTACATTTGAATTTAGAGATACGGTATGAAAATTACCAAGACGTGGAATCAGAAAAGCTCAATAAAAGAAATAACCAACACATAAGTGAATTTCTTTACTACTTATATCAAGTGTTCAAAAGTTCATTTCAACAATGTCTACATTTAACGCTTCCTGCTTTATATCAGTATTTTGTGCAAAAGCACACCACCAGTAATACAGAGTTTTAGTGGGACTATATTTTGTTGTGCAAAGACTACCAAAAACTGACTAGGTTTAGAAATTTCAGAACAATCTAGCCTAAAGGTGTGCAACCTGCATGCTAAAATTTTGAGATTTAGTCCAAATCAGAGTTGACAAATGAAACTCTTTCCAAAAAGCTATTATTCAGAAAAAATCTAAAGGATGTAAACTTTAAACATAAATCATATTTCTGGAAGGAAAACTCTATACCAGCTAGTAATGAACAAACTGCAGGACACGTGTAGAACCGAAAACTGTTTTGGAGGCTTGTGTTCCTTTTTCCAGGAAGAGGAGGGGGAACAAAAATCAACTTCCACCCTCTGTAAAGTTCTTCGCATATCCTGAAAGCCCTCAATTTCCACGTTGTTAAGGTGAGTAAACTTAAGTGGTACTAAAACAACGTCACGTTTCTTTCCTGACAAGTGAAAGGCTTCTCCCTCTTCCAAAGGCTGCATTTTAACAGATTTGGGGATTCCGGGCGCGTTTCGCTTCCGGTCCACGAAGGAAGCGTGCTGCCCACGGCTGAAACGAGCAGGGAAGCCTACCGAGTAGGAAGTCGAGCCCGAGTCCCGCCGCCGGGCTCTGCCCTCTTGCAGCAGCTGGCCTCGCAGCCTAGACCCCGACCTCCTGAGGGAGGGGAGGCGGGCAGGCTGGGGGAAGCAGCCGCCTCCCCGGCTCGCCCTGGAGCTGGGGGAGCCCCCCACCCCCCCGCCACCCAGCCCCCACGCCGACCCGGGAGGCGCACGGCCGGGGGGCGGCGGCGGCGGCGGCGGCACCCTCAGGCCTTCCCGGGAGGCGGCAGCAGCTGCAGCAGCGGCGCGAGGGGAGGTGGGACTCGTTCTGAGAGGCTGAGGGGGAGGCCGGGGCGGGAGCCACTGCATGTGGGGGCTGCACTGGAGGAAGGCGGAGGCGCTCGGGGGCTCGGACCTTCTTATGATTATCATCGTCATCGTTTTGTTTTACCTGTGGCGCAGAAGGGCTCCCCAGCTCCTACTCCCTGAATCCTCCTCCTCCTCCTCCCCTCCTCTTTCTCTCTCTCTCCCTCAGTCTCTGCCGGGCGCTCGTAGAACCGACCGGGCCAGAAAGAGAACAGGATGGGAGGGGGTGGTGGCGGCGGCGGTGACCAACGACCACGTGACCACGCTCGCGCCGTAACGGCGACCGCCTCCTGCCGCGCGCCCTCCCCGCGCTCCACCTCTAATAACCCCGCGCCTCGCGCGCCCGGGACGCTCGTGCGCAGGCGCCCGCCCGGGCTTGGAGACTGCGCGGGCGCGCGACGCGCTCGCCCTGGGAGCCTGGTCTGTGGGGCCCCGCGAGGCGCGAGCTGGGCGCTGAGCAGCGGGCTGAGCTGTTCTTTGCGGAGCCGACCGGCTGCCAGGGCGCATGCGCAGGATGGCTTTTTTTTTTTTTTTTTTGCCTTGTAAGCTGGCCCTTCTTTCCCTCTCTTCCCCTTCCATCCTCTCCTCTGACCACCACACGTTTGGAGGCTGGGAACCTGCCTCTGCGACTTGGCCATTCACGCTCACACCACTACATTCCCAGGGTGGGACTGAGGAAAGGGAGATGTCAGGGACCCTCCTGGGGTCCTGAGAGGCTGGCCCTCCTGCCCAAGAATTTACATTTCCTTGCTGCATGTAAATTGCCTTCCATTGGACATTTTTCTGTAGCTGAGTAGACTCCTATTCATGCTTCAAGACCCAGCTCATTTGTCACTTCCTCTGTGAAATGCACCTCATTCCGCTTTGGGGCAGTCAGCATTTTGTGCAGACCTACTTAGTATAACTCATAGAGAAATAATACGTAACAGTGTTATTTTACAAACCTACAATACTAGGTTCAGATTTTATCTTTGCTCATAACCCAGGACAATATGTGTCTTTAGCATTGTGGTATCTCTGTAAAGTTTGGATTGACTCTCAGAACGCAGGCAATGTCTAAACTCTGTGCCTTGTTGCCCTCCCCCTTTGCTTAGTCATGATTTAACATTCCCTTTAACCTAGGCACGTGGAGTGCCAGTGTTTGTTTCCCCAATATGAAAGCCTTTGAATAGTAATTCGAATTAGAGTGGTAAATGCTTCACCTAATAAAAAAGGTTTATGGTCTGTTATTAGGCTACCTTCACAAAGAGCTCCAAAGGAAGTTGATACTGTTGAGTGCAGAAAAAAGATACCAAGGTAGAGAAAGGTTGAATTTCCAAAGGTTAGCTAGCTTAAGAGGAGGGTCCCTGTGTGGGAGACCTTTGTTCACAAACAGACAAACCCTGCCCTTCACATGGATTTCCTCTCTGTTTGCCCTTTTGTTGCAGAAACTGGACAGGTGAAGTTAGTGCCTCCCTCCAGATTTAATCAGGGTAAATAATTAAACTGTAAGGGCTGGCCCAGTTGCGCAGCAAACTTCCCACGTTCTGCTTCTCGGGCGCCAGTGGTCACTAGTTCGGATCCTGGGTGTGGACATGGCACCGCTTGGCAAAAGCCATGCTGTGGTAGGTGTCCCACGTATAAAGTAGAGGAAGATGGGCATGGATGGAATAGAACTAGCAACAAAAGCCCAGAAAATGTTGATAGAGAAACAGTATTAACGAGGGCTACTGAGAAACTAGGAAACTCTCAATCCTCAATACCCCAATCTCATGTGTCTGCAATGTTGGTGGACTCTTTTCTGCCCTTACCAATGTATACACCCACAGAGTGATCCTCCCCAGTAGTTTCAGCTACCACTTCAGATATGCTGGTAGCATTCCAGTCTAAATATCCAGTCCAAGGTTCAGACTCTGTGGGAGAGTGTTATTTTTGTGGCCCACAATGAACCATGCCTCCTCAGTTTTCACACTCTTGTGTAATCCTCTCCCCTTGAATCTGGGCTGGACCTGTCACTTGCTTTAAACAATAGAATGTGGCCAAAATGACTGTGCCACCCAGGCCTGGGCCTTAAGAAAGCTTTGCAGTGACAACACTGAAATTTATGAGAGCCTGTACTCATGGAAAACAGAGACAATTAAGAAATTCCTCCACCTGTTTGTGTTCTGGGAAGCAACTTACAAGAAAGAACCATTCTTCTCCATCTGACTTAGATGAAACTCACTGTCTACTCTTCCTCCTAAGAATAGCAGATGACTGCTTGTTTACCTGTGACAAGGCCCAACACAGACCTTTCCTTTTTTGCCTAAACCTGTTGATGAGGTCAGACACAAACCATTCAACTTACTGTTCTTTGTCTCATGAATGATTAGCCGAGATTAGAACTGTTTGTCCCCTTGAAACTGGCTAGACACAGAGACACATGTTTCGTGGCTGTCTGAGACTTCCCCTGATTACAAAACAACCCCAGCAATAATCATCCTACCTCTAACCTCTCCATTCCACCCTATAAAAGTATAAGGCAAAACCACCCTGCTGAAACACTCTGATCTTCAAATCTGGGTACTCTCCCTATTGCAATAGCCTCAATAAAATCTATTTCCCTGCTGGTTTGGCTTTTGTCTTTGACAGCAGCTTCTGCTTTTGTCCTTTAGGGGAAGCAGCATGTAAGAAATCCAAATACTGTAAGACTACCATGCTGTGAGACATCTAACCTAGCCACCTGTAGAGGCTAAATGGAGGAAAACCGAGGTCTCTGGCTAACATCCCAAGCTGTGTTCCCACTGGACACAGCACCAACCTGCCACACATGTGAGTGAGTGCCATCTTGGAAGTGAATTCTCCAGCCCTAGTCAAGTCCCCCCAGCTGACGCCACATGGAGCAGAGACGAGCTGTTGTCCACCATACCCAAACTGTGGAACTGTGGACAAATAAATAAAATTGTTCTGTTAAACCACTGAGTTTTGTGGTAGTTTGTTAAGTAGCAATAAATAACCAGAATAGACCTATAGATCCAGCTGTCCCAAATGGCCCCACAGACACCTCGAACTCAACCTGCTCAAATTGAGTTTTTCAAATTCCCTCCAAACCTGCCCCTTCTCCTGTGCCCTCTACCTCCACTGGCGGTGCATCATCCCCCAGGGCCCCAAGCAGATAACCTGGGAGCTCTCCGTGACTCTTCCTTATCCCACAACATTCAGTCACCAAGTAATGGATTCTCTTCTCCAGCCCCACCAACATCTTCTTACCTCAGATCCTCATCATCTCTCTCCTGAACTACTAAGGATTAGTCAGTTTCTTCCATATTGCAGGCAAGAGTCACACATGTACCCATATTATTTTAGAGGTTTATTGTTGGGCAGGAAGTTAAGAGACCTGGGAAACCAGCCCAGTCATCTCCCATCACCTGCATTCTGATGGTTTCCGGGGTGGGAGGCCCAGCTGGCTTCATGGAGAGCCACAGAATGACCCCATCCTATAGGCCACAACAGTAGCTCAAGGGATCCAGCTTCTCTCTGGCTCCTCACATTCTTAGTTTCCAAGAGAAAACCTGACAGGTCTGTTAGTCCTCAGTCAGTACAGAGCACCATGACAGGGCTGAGAGTGGCCTGCAGTCTAAACTAGGAAAAAGAAACTAAAGTAAAAAAGCTGATGATTAACAACTGTATAAAATATAAACATTGTATAAAAACTTGTTATGTTATGCTACATATAATACAATTCATATATTTAAGGTAGAAAAATTAAATATGAAGTGACATCAACATTCTTAGAAAAATAGCAATTGAGACAATTTTTCAGCAATTTGTGTGCTAGTTGCTTTTCTGCATTGGCACTGTGTGCATTCTCTGGCTCAGGGCATAACAGAAAGTGAAGCACGAGAAATGCAGATGTTCTCCAGGGAGGGGGGACCTGATGGGACAGCCCTCCTCAAAGACTAGCTCTCCCCTAGGCCTCTGCCTATGGGGACACTCAGCCTAGACCCACTCTGGCAAGGCCAACATTCACATCCCCTCTCCTGGCTCTTTTCTCCTCCACTCCACGTAACTCTCCTGGGTACATAGGCCACCACCAGATCCTGAAATTGCCATAGTAGCCTAGACTAACATGATAACAGGATGTACATCCTGCACCATATGGCAGTGAGAGGGATATGGTAAGCATGGGCTGTGGAACTGACATTAGGAATCATCTTCTCCTTTGGTACCCTGTACTTCCCTCCGTGGAAATACCCTGCTTAGATCTCCAACTGCAGGGAGCACGGTTGCCTTTCAGCCTCAGCTGCTCCTGCTGCATCCACCATTTTGTTTATGCCAAGGCCACATTTCCCCTGGGCTGCTCCCAGTCAGTGATTGAGCATAGCAGGGCTATCAGTGCAGGCCCATTCTGGAAGGATGCAGGATCCCTCTAATGGGCAGCTTTGACTCAAGGATTCCCCATATGTCTGGTCAAAACTTGACAAATAGAAACGGCAAGCAATAGGATATATTGGAGTATATGAGGAGGCCATTTGGTGTAAACTTAATTCGGCCTGACTTTGTTTTTGCAAAAGGGCCTGACATGGCCATTGAGCATGCATTGTATATCTGCTTTAAACATTTACTATGGCAAGAACAAATGGCCTTAAGATAAAGGTGCAACTTCCCCCCCCACACACACTGGCATTTCCTTAAGGAAAAGCATCTTTCCTTAGGCTAGGAACTGATTGCTACGCTCGCCTGTGACCATCCAGCTCAGGACAACAGAACTGCCACCCTGCTGTGTCCACTGAGACAGCAGACCTACCTGCTGTGTCCATCAATCGCTGTGCTGACAGAGCAGTCTCGTGACTATTGTAAAAGGGACGCTTCAATCATATGTGAAACATCCTCTTTGAGGGTATATAACCACTCCGTACACCCCACTTCTTTGGTGCCCTTTCTTCCTTTGGAAGAGGCCCCGGGCCATGGTCCTCACATTTTAGCTCAGAACAAACTCACTCAAATTTTCATTTATAGATTGATTATGGATTATTTTCATCAACACTTTCTTAGAACTGCCTGCAGTCTTAGGATCTTCTCAGTCAATCTTTCTTCCTTCGTAGCTTTTGCAGGTGTCAGTCCCTCCCTCCTGCTCCTGCTTCCTTCCCTTTATCCTTCACTGCTATTCTCTCAATGAAACTTTTCTACATCCAAACCTGTCTTGGTGTCTGCTTCTTTCAGGACCTGAACTGAAACCCACCCCCATTCTAGGACTTCATCTGGCCCACCCTCAGACTAGAGCTACAGGTCACAGTTATGAGTAATATCAAGAAATCTAAATTCTTTAATTCTTTTGTGTTTTGAAAAACTTTTCATCTCCCGGAGGCATCCATTAAAATGCAGCTAACTCCAGGTAAAGATAACAACAAACTAAAGCCTTTCACTGTTAAGAAAATAAGCAAGATTGTTTATTTTGACTATAAAGAGAATTAAGATTGTAATAAAGATTGTTAGGCTAATAATAAAAATTACTGAAAGGTTCGTGGGGTACCATAGTCTGTCTGGATACACCCTCCACATCTGTGTTCCTGTAGCAGATACTTTGGGGGCTGTTTATCCTGCTCATAATAAGAGCTCTCTCCCACCAACCCTCTGTCACCTTTCTCTTCTCTCCACCCCCAACCCCCATCAAGAACCTGAAACAAACAGGGCCAATCAGCTTCTCTTTCTGAGAAAATTGAGAACTGGGATCAAAAGACAACACGTCAGTCTTTGAGTATAGCTAGATCTGTAAGAACCCAGTGGAGTAAGCCATTTCATCAGTCAAGGTCTGATCAGGAGACTAGAAAACACTTCAGGTATGTACAACACAGGGAATCTAATACAGGGAATAAGTTACACTGGTGATGGAAGAACTGCAAGTCAGTCAAGCAATGGAGAGTTTACCCAGAAATTAGCAACAGCAGGTGGGAACTGTACTACCCTTTAGCTGAAGAGACACAAGGAAGAGCTGATGTACACCATGGTAACACAGAGTCTGAGTAGTTGCATGCAGAGAGAACTGCATACTTAAGGCAGCTTTCTTCAGAAGCTTCAGAAGGCGGTTGCAAGGTTTCCCCTCCCCTGCTGATAACCACAAGGAGTGAGTCTGAGTCAGTTTCCTGAAGAAGGGTCGTAGCTATTTGTCACACGGAGAAAGGGATGCTTGGCAGACAAAACAATACGTGTTCACTGCATTCCTTCCATTAGTTACTTGGCACATGTATACACCCTTCTTACACAGAATTTCAAAATGCTCTCACCTAATATAAAGCAACTATCCCTTTACCAACCCTGTACTTAAAAAGTAGATATTATTAGCAGGTGCACAACCAGTTGATGAGTGATATTAGGCTTTAGTGATATGAGGCTTCAAAGTCATTTTAACTCTCCACTAAATCACGGAAAAACAAGAACGATATTGTTCTACAGAGAGCCTACACCCTAAAAATGCTGAAATCAGAAAAATAGATTTGCATGTAGTGTCTGCATACCTGTGTGTGATAGACTGCTGGCTTTTCTTCCCTTCCAAATTTATTTTTCTCTTCTTTCATTGGAATTGAGTTTTAGCTGGGCATATGGCCATCTGTTTAGAAACTACATTTCCCATTCTGCCTTATGGCTGGGTGTGGCCATGTAACTTTGTTTTCATCTATGAAGTGTAAGCGGGTGCAAGGTGTACATTTCCCACGTTACTTATTTAAAAGAAAGGTGCTTGCGGGACGGCCCCGTGGCCGAGTCGTTGGGTTCGCGCGCTCAGCTGCAGCGGCCCAGGATTTCGCTGGTTGTGATCCTAGGCGCAGACATAGCACCACTCGCCAGACCACGTTGAGGTGGCGTCCCGCATGCCACAACGGGAAGGACCTGCAACTAAGATATACAACTATGTACCGGGGGGATTTGGGGAGATAAAGCAGAAAAAAAAAATTTGAGAAAAGTGCTTGCTCTATACTGACTCTCCTCTATTCCTGCCACCGAAACATAGACATGGTGGTGACCCAGCTTCCAATGTGCAGAGCTGGCAAAGCGTCAAGCTAGAAGGAAACCAGGTCCCTGAATTGCTTCATGGAGAGCTACCTCACCACCCTTGAGTGCCCTACTACACCTTTAAATGAGAGAGAAATAAACTTCTACCTTATTTAAGCCTCTGAATTATTTTTACCTTTTTTTTAAAGTTTCAAAGCCTATGCCCTCCCTACCTGACACAATATATAAGCTATTATATTTTGTTAACTAAGTTATGTGGAGAATCTCACAAAAGACTGTCTAGATCAATTTTTAAAACATGTAGATACATTCACTTGCCCTTGGAGGAAATGATGTCAACATTTATGGATATATGAAAAATATCAAATATTTTGATACTGTAAGGCCCCTTTTTGCACTATTATGCTTTTTTATTATCACCAGAGCACCCATGCTGAAAGTTGCCCTTAAAGATCTTGGAGAAGTCAGAGACATTAGGAGACAGTCTAGAGTAGAGTTTAAGGACATCGAACCGGGAGTAGAATTGCCCAAATTCAAATCCCATTTCCTCTAACTTATTAATGATGTACTCTCAGGCAAGTAATTTAAGTTGTTTAACCTCTGTGGCTTCAGTTCCATCTTTGAGATGGGAATAATAATAGCCTGTAACTTATCAGGTTGTTCTGAGCATTACTTGAGATAATCCACTATTGAGTAAGATATTTAGCACATAGTAACCACTCAATTAAAAATAGATATTATTTTTATATTGTTTTATATCTTGGAGTCTTGATCATAAAAGTACATCTGCAGTTTGTAGGAAGAGCAAATTATTCTAGGTATAACAATAGTGATTGGGAATCACTGTTTGCATTCACAAAATAGCAAATTCTGGATTTTACTTTGGACATCAAAAAGACAAAGGTATTTTTGTCACACTGCCTGAACATCTATGATATACCTACTAATATGCCTAAATGGCACTGCACTAAAAGTAATGTCTTTACTTTGTTATTCTGAAAACATCACATCTCAAAACATCATCCTATAAGAAGAAAGAACTTACAGGAAGGAGATAATCAGTGTTGATTTTCAACAGTTTTGTGGAAGGACAATGGAATCAGGATCACAATTATGTGAAGCCATTTCTTTGAAGCTTTTGTCCTCTGTGATAGCAATTATTTCCATTTATTCTTGGTCAGGTATGTACAGATGGTTCCCTAGTAAACACCTTTCAACAGTGATTTTTATAGTGTCTATATTCCATATGACACCCTTACATTTTTTCCAGGTGCAGGTTTAAAATCTGATGCCAAGAAAAGTGTAAATAAGCAACATAGCTTATACCATTTAGTTCATATCCCTGTTATAATGTTTGTCCCATTGTGTTGTGACCAGCTGCTTGAGTGTCTGACATTCCCTAGACTGTGAACTTCTCAAGGGCAAGCAGTATGTCATAATCATCTCTGCATCAGCAGTGTTTTAAGAGGTGCTTAGCATCTAGTAGGTATTCAATAAATGTTTGATATGAATAAAAGTAAATATGTATCACATTATGGAAATCGTCAACTTGCTACATGGTTGAACAGCGTTTTATTTATCTATTGCAAAGTAACAAATTACCACAAACATAGCTGCTTAAAACACATACTTTATAACCTCATAGTTTCTGAAGGTCCAAAGTCTATGCATGGCTTACCTAGGTTCTCTGCTTCAAGATCTCTCATGGGTTTGCAATCAAGGTGTTGGCTGAGACTGCGGTCTCATCTCAAGGCTTGACGGGAAAGATCCATTTCTAGGCTTACCTGGTTGCTGGCAGAATTCAGTTTCTTGCCAGTTGTAGGACTCAGAGCCTCAGTTTCCTGCTGGCTGTCAAATGGAGGCTGCCCTCAGTTTCTTGCCATGTGGGCCTCTCCATAGGGCAGCTCACCACATAACAGCTCGCTTCATCAAAGTGAGCAAGAGAGAGAGTTTCCTAGTAGGACAGATGTTACAATCTTATGTAATATAATTATGGAAGTGACCTCCCGTCACCTTTACAGTATACTGTTTGTTATAAGCAAGTCACAGGTTCCTTCCACACTTAAGGGGAGGGTATGACATGGGGCACGTGTACCAGGAGGCAGGGACAATTCAGGGCTATCCTAGAGCACCACAAGCAGGGCCTTTGCATAAACAAGATATGGGTACTTGGTCCACTCAAATGAAGAAACTTGGTTAGGTTCACATGCTACTTCATGAAAACGTTCAGATGCTTGCCCAAATGTGTTCATGCTCCAGACACATGATGTAACAGAAAGAGAGGCTTTCACGGAAGTCCTTACAATTTTAATGGATGAGTCATAACTCATCAACATAAAATAGCTGAACCCCCAAATCACCAGACAGTTTTGTTAGGCTGAATGCCCATCTAGAAGTCCTTTAAAATGGTGACTGAAATATGAACATTGAAGGTATGCAACATCTCTCTGCTAGCTTGGGAATTCACAGCAAAAATGTCTCATGTGGTCTTTGGCATGCTCCAGTTGATTCCATCCATTTGAATGCCACCCAAAAGCACTAAACGTGCACACAGGAAGACAAATGCATGAGAACCATCCACAATGGGAGAGGTATTAATTAACTATTGTTTCAACAATGCTGTACAACAAACAACTCCAATATCTCCATGACTTATAAAAGCATTTATTTTTCTCACTCGAGGACTGCAGGTTGGCTGTGGTTCTCATGATAAGGCTTGGGCTTGGCTGGGCCAAACTGGACTAGGCTGGAGTCCAGGCTTTGGGCTGGGCTCAGGTCTGTTCCACATGTCTTCCTCATTCTGGGACCAGCAGCTACACAGAGGATGTTCATGTTCTGCTCATGGCAGGTAACAGAAGTACAAGAGGAGCAAGTAGAAACATTCAATAACTCTGAAGGCTATGGCTCAAAACTCGCACACTATCACTTTGGCCCACATTCTCTTGGCTAAAGCAAGGCATATAACCAATACCAATATGATGGGAAAATATATTCTGCTTAGTTTAGTGGGAGGCAGTACAAAGTCCCATGACAGAGGACGTGGTGAATAATTCCAATATAAGAAGAGATTGAAAAATGAGGAGTAACGAGCAAAAGCAAGCACAAGGTAACCAACCTTATAAGCTGGTCAAGTTGCTTGTGACACTACGCTGAGCTCCCTGATTGCTGCTTTAAAAAAGCAAGTCACCCCATCATGTAACGAATGACTCAGGCTATACAGTGGTATGACACTGTGCTCTCTCAATATACAATACTCTATAAAATACAAAATCTACATTGTGGTAATATAATAAAGGTAAAGATTTTACAAGCACAAGGGCCTTAAAAATTATAGTTCCCATGGCAAATATAACAGCTTTCTGTGCCTATATACTGTAAGGACAGAAGTCCTATCTTTAAACAGTAATGGGAAATCATGCATATTCAGGGATAAAGGTGAGGAGAGAGTTATGGGTTCAGTTAGAAAAATTACTTTGGGAATTTTATCTTATGGACTCAGGTAATGTACAGCATAACACAACAGAATGTTTAGTAGGCAAATGAATAAATTAATTTCCATTCAAAAAGAATGCAATGTTGTAATCCAAATCAAAAGAAATGCATTTTCTTAGATATATTGTGGAGAGCGTCAATATTTTATTTGTGTGTTTTTGTTTCAAATTTCAGCAGTTTTCTTTAACTGATGGTTCCTTGTTGGGATCTATTTCCTCATAAATGAGTCAACTTTGTGAACCTGGCAAACCAACATAATATGATTCCACTTACTTTTTAATGCACAGACCCTCCAAAGATCATCTGTTTTTTACTATTGTTTACCTGCAACTTTAGAATGGATTAATATGGGGTAATTTGAAGCTTGTCATTTAACTTGGCTTATTTGAAGGACATTAGATGTTATACTATATTTAATTAGTTAATTAGACATTAAATTTAATTTAAATTACACATAGAAACACCAGAAGTTGAAACACTATTCTATCAAATATACTTAAAGAACATAATGCTATTCCTTCAAATATAATGCTATTCCTTCCAAATTCTGTAGTGTCATAATAAGTGTCACATATGTAGCCAATTCCTGATATCCAATTATCAATTCATTTATGTATGCTTTAAGACATGAACAGATGCATTTCTGAAAAGCTGGAGTAGAGCTAAAATTCCATATATCAAACTATTCTCTCATTTAACTTCTATAGCTTATGTTAAAATATTGATGGTATCTTCCTAGGGCAAAAGACTTTAAAAGCATGTCTACAATCTGGGTTCACAAAGGGACTGTCTAGAGATGTCTGATGGGCTGCCTTACGATTCCTGTTAAAATGCCCATAAAGATACAGAAAAGGAGAAAGACCGACAATGGCACTGTGGACTTAAAATGAGAGAGGAAGAGTTGCTAAAGTCCAGGTGTAATTTCAACTGTTATATTGATGATGATGGACTGAAAACATATTCTTAAACTACTTTCCATAAGCTCTTCCCTCTGAAACAGAATATGACAGATGATGTCAAAAAACAGGAAACAAGATTGGCATCCCCCTCGCTCTGTGTGTTTAATTCCAGGTACTTTGCTGACCACAAACAAACGCCAACTGAGCCAGTGAGAGCTAAAGTCCTGTCGTTCACCTTCTCAGGAACATCTATCTCTCCATGCCTTCAGAAACAACTCACAGAAACAATACAACAGAAAGAGGAGTAAGTGAACAGAGACAAGTTAAATCTTGGGATTCTTAGTTAACCTAATGGAAAGTGCAATAAATAGGATAGAGGCAGAAAGGGCATGAGGAGGACTGCCTGCTGGGTGGGTAGATCTTGCTCATATCCTGCACTTTTCAAATAATAATTGCCACCTGTTTAGTCAGAGAAGCCAATGTTGACAGCAGGAGAAAAATACAACATCAGACCAGTAGATATATATTAATGTATTAGAGCAACAGTTCTCAATGGGAGCATTATTGGTTTTGGAGAAGTGGTTCTTTTTGTATGAGATAGTTGGCTTCACTGGCCCGTGGGCACTTGATTCAGGTAGTACCTCCTGTGTTTCACTTATTAATGTTGTGTAAAAAACTATCCCAAAGTTGGTGGCATAGAACAATAACCCTTTTGTTGTGTTCACAGATTCCATGCATCAGAAATTGAACAGTGCACAGCAAGGATGATTTTGCTATGGTCCACCCCATCTGAGCCTCAGCTGGGAAGACTCCAAGGCTGGGGACAAGACAGTGGCTGCAGGCTGGAATCATCTAAATGCTCCCTCAGTCATGCATCTGGCATTTAGGGTAGGAGGACTGGAAGACTGGGATTGCCCATCAGAGTGGCTCCAAGAAGCCCCACCATGTGGTTTAGCTTCATCACTGCATGGTAGCCTTAAGATAATCAGACTTATGCATAGTAGTTCAGGGCTTTGGGTAGGAGTGTTCCAGCGAACAAGGTGAAGTTGGCATGGGCTTTTCTGGCCTTTCCTTGAAGGTCATACAGCATCACTTCTGCTGCACTCTTGACTACAAGCAGGTCTAAGCCCACCCAGATTTGAGGTCAAGGGCAGACCCACTTTTCAATGGGAAGAATGCCAAGGGAGATATTGCATTATCTCTGGAAAATAGAATCTGCCTGTCATTAAGACAATCTGTATTTATTTCTATGGCTGCCACAACAAATTACCACAAATTTAGCCTCTTAAACAACACAAATTATTATCTTTTTGTTCTATAAATCAGAAGTTTGACACAGATTTCACCAAACTAAAATTAAGGTGTCAGCAGGCTGCATTCCTTTCTGAGACTTTAGGAGAGAGTGTGTTTCCTCTTCATTTGGATTGTTGCCAGAGTTCAGTTCCTTGAGGTTGTAGAATGAAGGTGTTCTTTTCTTGCTGGCTGTCAGCTGAAGGCTGTTTCCAGTTTCTAGAGGCCACCCAGTCTTTGGCTAGTGTTCCCTTCCTCCATCTTCAAAGCCACTAACGGCAGGCTGAGTCCTTCCCATTAACATCCCTCTGACCCTTCTATCATCACATCTCTCTTTGACCACAGCCTGTGAAGGAGGAAAGGTTCTATGCTTTTAAGGATTTGTGATTAGATTGGGCCCACGTGGATACTCTCTCCATCTCAAGGTCCATACACTTAATCACATCTGTTGTTTTTGCCATTTAAGGTAATTTATTCACAAATTCCAAGGATTAGGGCATGGACATCTTTGGAAGGGGCATTTTTCTGCCTGCCTGCCTACCACACAAACTAAGCTACCTACCCACTTTTTGAAATTCTCCTTTTGGAATGATTCTATCCCTGGTTAATATGCACTGCATTAGAGAGTTTGCACATTAACTTGACCTTTGGGTTTAAGTTTGAGAATAGTCAGGGACATTCACCCTGTCTCTTGGAAAACACTGGGCTCAAACAACAGTTCTCTCCAAATTCCAACATGAATAGACAGAAAAAATTCAATTTAGGGGTATATGAAAAAATAACATAAGGGAACAGAAACACCACCTTTTGATATTCAAAGGAAGATCTTGATTCTAGAAAAAAAAAAGTCTTTAAGAGATACATTAAAACCTTACAACATATACGCTTGAAATAATCGAAAAGAAGCCCAAGGACATGGCTTCTTTGTGAAGAGAACAAGACTGACACAAAGATAGCTATGAAAGGAAACTGAGTGGAATGAGAAAAAAAAAGTAAGAAAACCCAAAATAAAAAGCAGAATTAAAATCTACATAGAAGTGAGTAAAGGGCAAAACTGACACTGCAAATAATAAACCAGTGATGTGGAGGACAAACTTGAGAAATCCTCCTAGAATGTACTACAATAGATTTAGGAATTTTTTGGTTGCAAGCAACAGGATCTCCATTCACTCTAGCAAATGATCCTCCTTTGTTCTAAGAAAGTTCAAGTGGAATCTGCCACCTGCAACCAAAATAGTTCTAAAATAGTTTGAACAATAAATACCAAGTAGAGTTTGAATAATATCATTATTGAGGCTGATTTAATGTATATACATCAGAATTTGTGTTCCACAAATAGAAGTTGTGCCTTTTCAATTGTTCATGAAGTAATGTTCCATTTTTTCCTTCTTATAAGAGGCAGATGGAATTAACCAACTCTGATGATTATCATTTGACCTTTACGCATATTTAGTATATTTTTGTGTAAATGTATTACACTTCATTACAAAAAAAAAAAAATCCCCTCCCAAAAAGGGAAAACAACTCAGGGAAACTGGGAAAAGACAGAAGTATGGAGTTAATAAAGATAAAAGCAGAGAATAATAAATAAAAGCCCAAATAAATAGAATAATTGATAAATTCACGAGGTACCTCTTTGAAAAAAAGAGACAAAACATAAATATTAGTTTTTATAAAAAGTGAATATAAGAGCAAATAAGACGGAAATTTTATTGGAAACTTATCTAAA
This sequence comes from Equus caballus, assembly GCF_041296265.1. Taxonomy (NCBI): domain Eukaryota; kingdom Metazoa; phylum Chordata; class Mammalia; order Perissodactyla; family Equidae; genus Equus; species Equus caballus. Next base: position 75,453,855 of record NC_091699.1, on the reverse strand, counting down.
CAATGTTATAAAACTAAAATAACTTTGATACCAAAACCTAAAAAATGTAATACACAATTTCATTTATGTAATAGGATCAAAAATCACAACTGACATAAGATGTTAATAAATTGAATTAATCAGTTGTATTAAAATAAAAATCTGCCATGATTTAGTTGTATTTAGGCTTGTAATGCATAGGTGCCCTAATATTAGGAAATCATATATACTTATCATATCTTTAGGACAAACTGAAAAATTCATTATCATCTCAGTAGAGGCTGAGAAAGTTATTTAATAAAGGAAACATTCATTTCTGATAGAAACTTTTAATGAACCAAGATTAAAATTATATCTCCTTAATAACTATCTTAAACAATAGCCCAAATAATTCTTAATAATAAAATATTGCAACACTGGTTCCCAAAATCTCATGGAACATTTATTCCTTCTTAGAAAATTGGCTAAATTTGGTAGTAGTCAGTGGGGACGTGGGTGAGAATAGATTAAGTTACACTGTCATCTTATAGGATATCAAGATAACTTTTAGGTAGAATAAAAAAGCAAATGTAAAAATTGAAACATTAAATTATCATAAAGATAAATTAATTAATTAATCTGTCCTGGGGAAGGGCATTCTAAGCATAAAAACTGCTTAAGAAATCACAAAGGATTAGTAGATTTAACTCTAATAAATTTAAATCTTCTGTAAGTCCTCAAACATTTTTTATTGGTTTTTTTTTGGGTCTTTATTTTCTTAGAATGTAAAACTTTAGGTTCACAGCAAAACTGAGGGCAAGGCACAGAGGTTTCCCATATACTCCCTGCCCCCACACAGCACAACCTCTCCCGTTATCAACATTCCCCACGCAGAGTGATACATTTCTTATAATTGATGAACCTACATTGACACATCATAATCCTCCAAAGTCCATACTTTACATTACGGTTCACTCTTGGTGTTGTACATTCTATGGGTTTGGACAAATGTATTATGACACATATGCATCATTATGATATCATACGGAGTATTTTCACTGCCCTAAAAATCTTCATTGCTCCATTTATTCATCCCTCCCCTCCATCCTTTACCTCTGGCAACCACTATCTTTTTATTGTCTTCATAGTTTGCCTTTTAAGAAGAAATACAAAGGGCCATTAAACTTATGAAAAATACAAGTTAAAGAAAAACAAAAATACTAATTGTTTTTTGGTCTCATAAGTAAATAAAAGATAATACTCTAAAATTATTGGATCCAAAAGTATGAACTTATATAAATCTCTTAATAGATATGCCAAATTGGTTAGAAGTTTCCGGTAATTTGGCAATATGAATTAAGAGATTTATAGAAATTCACATCTTTGGACCCAATAATTCTACTTCCAGTTATCTATCCAAAAGAGGTTAATCAGCAATGTAAATAATGATTTTATAGAAAGACATTTATCAGAAGATTATAGTAGATAAAGCATTGGAAATAACTTAAACATTAAACAAAAGGGAAATGATTAAATCGTTATGATATATCCATGAAATGGAATATTATATAGACATTACAAAGAATTTTAATAACTTGATAAAATACTAACAATACAATGTGGTATTGTAAATGGAAAAAGGATAGAAACTAATTTGCAGTATGATACCAATTGGTTTTAAAAAATTGTATACAGCTATATATATACTGAACGGCATTTATATAAATGTATATAATATAGCAGAAAAACTAGGAGAAAACCACCAAAATATTTACATTGGATATCTCTTGGTTGATAGCTTAGGGACAATTTCAACGTTCTTTATTTTTTTCATAGTTTCCAAATTTTCTATAGTGAACATATAGTATTTTTATGATCAGGCATTATTTTTATAATTACAAAAAGAGAAAAATTTAAAATTGCCTCTTTTCAGCAAGAACAGAGCATTCCTCCATCAAGTTACTGTGTGGCAAGTTAAAATCTGAGGCTTACCATTTTTCATCCTTGATGATGACTGATAGACAGTGCCTTCTTTCATTTTAGGATTACTCTGGACTCCCAAATTAAGGTTCCTCTGATTGCTCTCTGGGGTGAATTTTACAAGCTTCAAAAGACTAAAACAGTAGCATTATTCACCATAGCCAAAAGGTAGAAGCAACGCAAATGCACATCTACAGATGAATAGATAAACAAAATGTGGTATATACATGCAATGGAATATTATTCAGCCTTAAAAGGGAAGGAAATTCTGACACATGCTACAACATGGATGAAGCTTGACGATATTACACTATGAAATAAGGTAGTCACAAAAAGACAAATACTGTATGATTCTACTTATATGAGTACCCAGGATAGTTAAATTCATAGAGACAGAAAGTGGAATGATGGTTGCCAGGGGCTGGGGCAAGGGCAAAATGGGAAGTCTTGTTTAATGGGTAGAGTTTCAGTTTTGCAAGATGAAGCAGTTCTGGAGATCGATTGCACGACAATGTGAATGTACTTACTACCGAACAGTGCACTTAAAAAAGAATAAGATGGTAAATTTTATGTTAAGTAAATTTTACTACAATTAAAAAAAGAAAGATTAAAACAGAAAGAGAGAGAGAGAAAGAAGACAGAAAGGAAGAATAGAAAGCTCTATCTAGCACAGGCCAAGTGTATTGCACCACTAGCAGAACCTTAGAACTGTGCCACTGGGACCTCGCCTTTGATTACTGCAAGTCTTCATTTACTAAATCTGTTCCCTGCTTTATTAATTCTGTGAGATGAAAACTCTGCATATCAAGTTGTCATCAATTAATGGATACTTGAATAACTTGTAGCACACCCACACTGAAATAAGCTTTCTGAAAGCCACATTCTTTTGGGGGCTCTTAATCTGAAGACCAACACTGTGAAGTGGTCAGTGAATGTATTTGGCGGGTTCTCTATTTTCGTGCAAAATCCTGTGTGTAGCTGAATATGTGTATTTTTATAAAAGAATTCCCTTTGCTCTTAGCAGATTTTCAAGCGGGCCCCAAAGTTGAGAACCACTCTTGCAAGGAGTGTTCCCTACATGGTTTAATCTGCTAAATTTCACTGCCCACAAACTTCAGATCTCTCTCTAACAATATCTGAAAAGGTCTCTAAGTCAGGATTTAAAGGATATAACAGGTTGAGAGCAACTGACCCTTCACTATTGGAAATTCATGATGAACTATATTTTCCTCCATCTTTAGCATGAGCATGAGTACACAGAACCAACAAGAATAGTCTAAGTTTTAGTCAAGTACATTCCAGATTCCTCTGTTTTCTGTCTATTCAAGGTCTATTGGTAATTTTGGGGTTCTAAACTATTCTTGTGTTGCCTGGATTTGTGCTGGGAGGTAACTTTAAAAAAAAATCAAGACTTGCATTGTGAATATTTATCCATCTTTGCTTATGTGCTTGTTTAATGTTCACTTTAAAACAGTAGTTTAAAAATTTCTTGGCAGCGACCCACAGTTAGAAACGTATTTTATAGTATAATTTACTACATATATACTCTCACATGCATATATATGGAACAAAAAAGTCTCAAAATAATACCCTGACTGCATGTGAAACACTGACATTTTCTTTTCTAGTCTATTGCATTCTATTCCATTTCACTCCACTCCTTGCTATTCTACTTTAGTTATGAAAAGAATTGTTCCTTGTGACCTTCTAAATCAGTGGTTCTCAAATTTGGCTGTACACTAACATCACTTAGGGAGGTTTAAAAAATACTGATGCCTGGGTTCACCCCTCATTCCCAACCCGCTTTCCCCCACCATTCACACCACTGAAGATTGTGGCTTAATTGTCTGGGGAAGGACCTGGGCACGGGGGCTTTCTAAAGCAACCTCTGTGATTCTAATGTGTAGCCAGCCAGTGTTGAGAAACATGGATTTAAACCGATTTCACCATCCTCAGTTAGGTCTCATCTCTCAGTTTGAAAAACAGTCTGAAATGGCCTCTTTGATTACTTTGAATAAAATATTTTTTATTATGTTTCCTTTATTTTTTAAATAAAATTTATTTTCTTTTTATTATTTATTTAAATGCACCCCATAAGAATCTGAAGCTTGCATTTGCTCTTGTACCTTTGTACTTAGATAAGCTCACTTGCAATCGTTTGCAACATTGGGCTAGACCAGTGCTCTCAGTCTTTAATCTCAAACTTTAATAAGCATAAGAAGCACCTGGGATCCTTGCTATAATAAAGATTCTGACTCCGTATGTCTGGGATGGGGCTTGAAATTTGCATTTCTAATGAGTTCTCAGGTAAAGCTGATACTGTTGGTCCATGGACCACACTTTGACTAGCAACATATTAGATAAAGATGCCGCAGCTCTCCTTTTTAATTTGGTCTTTCTCTATTCTCTGGCTGGCTGGCTCTGTGCTCTTCCTCTTTGTTATTTACAGTTTTGCACAAATCTTGATAAAGCAAGTGGTATTTATTTCCTTCCTATTGATAGGACAAATGACCTCCTGATTGGGGCTCAAGATGACAGGGAATCCTCCCCTCAACACCAAATAGACAGATATATGAACATTAAGAAACTTAGGCGTCAGAGCAGTCAATATCCACTTCACTCTAGTAGTTTGAATGGGTATTCCAGATTCTATGTCTTGTATTGTGCAAGTGACACACATGTGTATCCACTTGTAACACAATAAATTTTCACATTTTAAGTATTCTTTCTAATCGTTGAAATTGAATAATACTTTCACAGCAAGATATTTGTACTTGTATTTAGCACTACTTTACATTAAGTTTATCTGTTTACAAGTCTGTCTCTTGCTAGTGTGTAAGCAATTTGAGGACAGAAACTATGCGTTACTCATCCTTGCATCTTCATAGTGCCTACTAGGCACTCAGTGAATGTTTGTTAAGTAGAATAGTGATAGTATTAGTTATTAATTACCATGATAATGCTCAGTGGTACCAACACAAATCTCAATGACTTAAACTAATTGGCATTTATTTATGTCATTAGTCTGTGTTTCAGCAATTTAGGTTGGACTCTGTAGATAGTTTGTCAGATCCAGACCAGATTCACTGCTGTGTCAGATGGTAGGCTCACTATTGCTAGGTGACAGGGGTGACTGGGTATTTGCCTCTCATCTACCAGCAGGCTAGCCCATTCATTTTCTCATGGTGGTGGCAGAAATGTAGGAGGGCAAGTTGAGACGAGTAAGTGCTTTGCAAGCTTCTCCTTGCACATATTTGCTAATTGGCCAAGGCAAGTTACCTGACCAAGCCAGGGTCAGACGGAGGGCACTTCAAAGTGATATGGCAAAGAGGGTAAAGAATTGGAGCTATTATTTGCAATTAATCTACCATAATGGTTTTCCTTTCCTCCTCCATCTTTATGATATCATCCCCCAAGTCTAGAATTCCTGCAATATGTGGAAACAGCATAATGATACTGAAGTCCTTCCTGATTTGAATTTTGAAACCCCTAGCTAGTTCTGCCATAATAGAGACTTGATCTGAAGTGATTTAGTCAAAGACATGAAGATCCTCATTTTTACTGGAGTGCAGCCTGGGTTTCATTACAGTCCATTCTCATGTCAGGTGTATCAGCTACAACCCTATCCACCTGCTGGTGTGTGATCCTTCTAGGCACTGGGCCAATATGCAGGGAAGCAGACAGCCATGTGTTTTAATCAGCATCTGTATCTTGATTTTTTTGAGTTGCTCTTTGAGCCATGTTAAACAAAAACATAAAAATTACCTTAAAAGCACCTTGATGAAAAGACACTGTTATCAATTTTCTCATCAGATAGGAGGAAAATGCTGAATGTGGGGGTAAGTGGCCAACAGCACTGACTTCACGAACCCAAAATAAAAAGACTAATAAATGCCTAGTTTAACAAAATGATCATAAAGGAACCATTGATGGTAATAACAAGAAAAACTAAATAACCAATGTCATTCTCACTGTCCCCTTACTCTTCTACCACCAGGAGATATATTACATGAAACATATGCACATAATTGAGAGGCAAATAGAATTGCTTCAAAAGAGATACTCAACTGACAGCAATAAAATTTAGACCAAATATCAGAAAACTATTAAGCCTAGCAGTAACATTGATTAGAGCACTATTTTCTTATTCAGTTAGTCCTAGGAGGACCATTGAGTTGCTATTTTGTTTAAGCTGTTGGAAAGGTAAACTAATCTTGTTTAATGGGTAGAAGATGCAGAAGCTGTGCTTTCTCTATTGCAAGGGATGGATGGGGGGTAGTTGAAGCTTCAATAAGATTATTGGGTTCAATACATTAT